>NW_021832860.1:10000-62500 GCF_006345805.1 Octopus sinensis
TTTTTTGTAAATGGAGAATGTCAACAACATATCTAGAACTCGTTAGCTGCCTGTTTTAAAATTTTGAGATAAAACAGATGTACATAAATATTTTTAATTTTTACATTTTAATTTTGAGAGTTTTAGTGTAGTGGTATTCACGTGCGAAGTTATATAATGAACTTTAATGATGTGAGTAAAAGGAAATTAATTCTATTGCCAATGAAGTCTACTGTCTCAGATTCCATGTTATTTAGGTAACTTTGATCGTTAAGACAATTAATTACGAGTTTTCAAATGAAACGACACCAAAGAGTTAAAAGCATAAAATGAAATGTAAGATCGAATAGCGGCAGTCTCTTTATAAAACATTTCGAAGTGGAGTAAATCGATTCCCTGTAACGTAAGATGTTAAAATGTAAAATGGCGGGTTAAAGTTCAAAACGGGAAGATAACTTAGAAGAACGTGAGCAAATTTTAATGAGTGAAAAGGAAAAATTTAAGGCGCAGAGATGGGAACAGAAAATATATTTAGGGATTGCCAAACTACAAACATGTGCAAGGGGAGATGTCTTTAAGTTTAGAAGATAAGGAATTTCTCAGAGTTTAGATAAAGTCCTTGACTTATAACTAAGAGATTTCCAAGAAATGGTCTGATTAATTAATTTATTTACCGGTCAAGTTTCACAAGTGTTCGCTTTTGTGGATGAGAAGATCGCCGAACGGATAACCTAAACGGCTGGTTTAACCCACGTATAAGCATTTGCTGAGTTTATGAGCAATGCAGTTGCTGTGGTTGTTCAGTCCGAGAGCAGGCACTCTTTTACTCTTTTACTTGTTTCAGTCATTTGACTGCGGCCATGCTGGAGCAACGCCTTTAGTACTTATTCTATCAGTCTCTTTTTGCCGAACCGCTAAGTGACGGGGACGTAAACACACAGGCATCGGTTGTCAAGCAATGCTAGGGAGACAAACACAGACACACATATATATATATACATACATATATACGACGGGCTTCTTTCAGTTTCCGTCTACCAAATCCACTCACAAGGCATTGGTCGGCCCGGGGCTATAGCAGAAGACACTTGCCCAAGATGCCATGCAGTGGGACTGAACCCGGAACTATGTGGTTGGTAAGCAAGCTACTTACCACACAGCCACTCCTGGTTAAGAAAACGTGATCAAAGAGGTCTTTGATGATTTCTCATCATTTTATATATTAGAATCTATTAGAACCTACGGTATTCCATGGTGTGTTGTGGTTTGAAAGAGAAGTGGCTGCAATTTCTCATACAATAATAATACACGTAGTGATTCCCTTTTTCACTCGAGATTATATAGTAAATAGTGGTTAGAGCGTCGGGATCAAAATCATGAGGTAGCAAGTTCGATTCCCGGACCGGTCTGTGTTGTATTCTTGAGCAAGACACTTTATATAACGTTGCTCAAGTTTACTTAGCCGTAGAAATGAGTTGCGACGTGACTGGTGCCAGTCTGTATCGACCTTTGCCTTTTTCTTGGATAACATCGGTGGCGTGGAGAGAGGAGGCCTCTGTGAACGGGAGACTGCTGGTCTTCCAAAAATATCATTGCCCGGATTTGTGCCTGCGAGGGTAACTTTCTAGATTCAATATCTTGGTTATTCATGACCGAAGGGGTCTTTTCTAATATAATAAAAAAAGGTTTTGCGAAGCACAGTCAGAGTGGTTTAGGAGTTGGGCTTGAAAGCCTAGTTATGTGTATTCTATTGGAAATGTAACGAATTGAACGTGTATGTTTGAAGGTGTCAAAATTTAAAGTTTCTAGTCAATAGATCACTTTGAACTACGATTCGACAGACAGCTGTATAGCAAAACACCATACCTTTTGTCTTGGGATTTCTTTACCCCTCAGACATTAATAACGACCTCCCTTCCTATAACTCGAATTCCTCTTCCTAAAACGCTTGCAACTGAACAGCCCCTGATATGCCATTATTTCGTTTATTTGATCATAACTTTCTCTTCCTACGTCATTTTTTCAAATTATCTACCTATGTGTTCACGCTATTCAGAATGTTCTTGCATTCATCTCTATACATCGACCGATGTCTCATGATCAATTCAAAGTTTCTACAGCAGCTGTAGAATGTTAAACCATAAATCTGTGTACTTATTTCCATCAGATCTATTATTGTTCCATATGTCCTGGTCGCAGCATTACTATCTCATAATATTTGTCATCGAAATATCTATAAATTTTCACTAGTCATAGATTTCCTCTTGTTTTTATCGCTTATCATTAATTGTTCATGTCCTCTCCATTATTCATGAATATATCGAATTGCTGCAGATTTTAATGACCACCCCAACAACCCAGTTTCCAGAAAAACAGTTCGCTTTCTCGAGAGCTGCACAAAGCGGGAATTCAAGGGAAGGCTGCAATCAGAAAACCACTATTTTCAAAAACAAACGTTGCTAAGCATTTAGAGTGGAGTAAAATCCTATATAATTGGTCTCTAGAGCAGTGGAAGAATGTTATTTTTTCGAACGAGTCATCTTTTACCTTAGTTTCGATCACCGGCCGAGTATATGTGTGGAGCCATTCAAAAGAACCAATTGACCCAGACTGCCTTCTTCCAAATTTTAAACTTGGAGGAGGATCTGTGATGATCTGGGTGGGGGCTATATCTTGGAAATCCGACAGGCCAATGGTTTCCCTTCATGACAGAATTAATATCCAAGACTATTTACGCATTTTATCTGATCATTGTTACTGAATGGCACGAGGAACATTCTAGAGAAGTTGAACATCTTATCTGGCCACCACAGTCCCCAGATCTCAATATTATTGAACATTCATGGTGCATTTTAGAAAAACAATTAAGGAGACGATATCCTCCACTATCATCACCACAAGGACTGCAGACTTCTTTAGGTGAAGAATGGACAAAATTTCCTTCGGAGAAAATTCAAACTTTGTACGAGTCCATACCTCGTAGAATTGAAGCTGTAATAACTGCCAAAGGCGGTTCTACGCAATATTAAAATAAATCCATTATTGTGTCCATCCCTGTACTTATAGTATCCTGAAGAATTGGAAAATAGCACCAAATTGCGAACCAAGATGCGAACTTTTGCAGTGTGCACGGAATTGCAGCAGAAACATGTAGTTACAGAAAATGGAAACACGTTATTAACAGCAGAATAAAACTTGATAAATAATTCGCTGTTCTCCTTAATTATATATATATATATATATATATATATATACGTAAATATCGATGGCAGTTTTAATTCACAAATAAAGAATGTATATGTCTGTGTGTTTGTGTACATAATTATTGCATAATTGGTGCGTAATTAGTGCGGCCATTTTTCAACAAATTTTATTCATCAAAAACAATAACAATATTTAACAAAAACATCTCTAAATGATTATTCAGGCGCATATTCACCATCTACTTCAATTACTGCTTCCCATTTGTCTGGCAGACAGTCAGACCGTTATTTAAAAATGTTTGGGTTTTTTTTTTTTTTTGCTAGATATTGTTAGTTTGTTGAATAAAATTTGCTGAAAAAAAGCTGCAATAATTATGTACCAACCCAACATATATATATATTCTTTTCCTCTTCTACTTGTTTCAGCCATTTGACTGCTGCCATACTGGAGCACCCACTCTAGTCGAGCAAATCGACCCCACGACTTAATCTTTGTAAGCCTAGTACTTATTCTATCGGTCTCTTTTGCCGAACCGCTAAGTTACGGGCACGTAAATACACCAGCATCTGTTGTAAACGATGTTGTGTGGGGGGACAAACACATACACACACAAACACAGTAGGACTGAACCCGGAACCATACCACACAGCCACTCCTGCGCATATATATATATATATATTATATATATATACGTAATATCGATGGCAGTTTTAATTCACAAATAAAGAATGTATATGTCTGTGTGTTTGTGTACATAATTATTGCATAATTGGTGCGTAATTAGTGCGGCCATTTTTCAACAAATTTTATTCATCAAAAACAATAACAATATTTAACAAAAACATCTCTAAATGATTATTCAGGCGCATATTCACCATCTACTTCAATTACTGCTTCCCATTTGTCTGGCAGACAGTCAGACCGTTATTTAAAAATGTTTGGGTTTTTTTTTTTTTTTGCTAGATATTGTTAGTTTGTTGAATAAAATTTGCTGAAAAAAAGCTGCAATAATTATGTACCAACCCAACATATATATATATTCTTTTCCTCTTCTACTTGTTTCAGCCATTTGACTGCTGCCATACTGGAGCACCCACTCTAGTCGAGCAAATCGACCCCACGACTTAATCTTTGTAAGCCTAGTACTTATTCTATCGGTCTCTTTTGCCGAACCGCTAAGTTACGGGCACGTAAATACACCAGCATCTGTTGTAAACGATGTTGTGTGGGGGGACAAACACATACACACACAAACACAGTAGGACTGAACCCGGAACCATACCACACAGCCACTCCTGCGCATATATATATATATATATATATATATATAACGGGAAGCTTTATGAAAATAGACAAAAGACGAAGGCAGGTGGAAAACAAACAAACAATTGTATTAGTATGGCGCTCAGGAAATATATATATATATATATGGATATATTATGCTGCTGGTCACAAACTACTGTAATATAAAGCATTCATGTAACTAAAGATTTTGAAAACCCGTATGAGAAATTATTCTGTTACTCTTGTGAGTATATAATAATATAATGCAGGATTAATAACTGGTGAAAATCCCTTTATTTAATCAAGGTCACGTGGTTAAATAAAATCTATATATACCTGTCTTAGCTCTTTAATTTTCATGCTTTTTACACCTTGATTTTCATATATCTTATCACTTTACCTCAATAACTTCCTCGTTTTACTTGTGTCCTGATACACAAACACACGCACGCGCACCTACGCACACACACACACATTACTTATGTTTATGAATATTACTTCTCGCTATCTTTCTCTGTCTGTCTGTCTGTCTCTCTTTCTCTCTCTCCCTCTCTCTCCACACACACTCTTTTACTCTTTTACTTGTTTCAGTCATTTGACTGCGGCCATGCTGGAGCATCACCTTTAATCGAGCAACTCTTACTCTTTGTAAGCCCAGTACTTATTCTATCGGTCTCTTTTGCCGAACCGCTAACTGACGGGGACATAAACACACCAGCATCGGTTGTCAAGCAATGCTAGGGGGACAAACACAGACACACAAACACACGCACATATATTTTATATACATATATACGACGGGCTTCTTACAGTTTCCGTCAACCAAATCCACTCACAAGGTTTTGGTCGGACCGAGGCTATAGTAGGAGACACGTAACCAAGGTTCCACGCAATGGGACTGAACCCGGAACCATGTGGTTGGTAAACAAGCTACTTACCACACAGCCACTCCTGCACATATACTGTTATATTTTGTTTTGGTCAAATTGCAAATTAAAAATAAAAACTAATTATTTGATCAATTCTTTAGCTTTATTATTATTAGTAGTTTACCTGTCAGAGTTCTTGCGTGACCTCTTTAATAACTTTCCGTCTCTTCTATATCTTATCGTCTCTAGTCTTGTCCTGTCTATTTCATCTTTTCTTTCTTGGCAAAAGATGACTATCTCCAAATATAACAACATCTATTTCAATACACGATTTCACATCAAGAATCTTGCAAAACAAATACAAAAATGCATAATCGTGTATGTATAAATATAAATATAAATATATATATATATATATATATATATATATTATATATATATATATATATATTATATATATATATTATATTAAATTAGTGATAAAACCACTATTAGGCAAATCATACAATGAAAACTTAAGCCAATACATAAGATAATACTTATTATCTTGTTTTAATAATTTTGATATATATTTAAATAATATAATCAATTAATCTTATGTATTGGCTTAAGTTTTTCATTGTATGATTTGCCTAATAGTGGTTTTATCTCTAATT
Organism: Octopus sinensis; assembly: GCF_006345805.1. Classification (NCBI taxonomy): domain Eukaryota; kingdom Metazoa; phylum Mollusca; class Cephalopoda; order Octopoda; family Octopodidae; genus Octopus; species Octopus sinensis. The sequence goes on from NW_021832860.1 coordinate 15,993, forward strand.
TAATATAATATTATATTTTACTACAAAATTGGATTCAATCCTAAATCTGATTTTTCCCTGTAAGTTTGGATTTATTCCCTAATATTTTATTATATATATATAAATTTACCCTTTTCCTAGCTCTCAGACTTGGTCTCCGGTTTGAAGATACCTTCATCTTTCCTATCGCATCAGTCTCACAAATCTTCTAAAGGTGACACAGTCACTCCCTTCTCTCCTGACTAAAATATAAATCAAATTAATGTCATTATCCATGTGGGTGTTACTCTACTACACAGCGACAAGCCAACGAGTCCCCTTGTCAACAGCCAAATTTGTACCTTTCTAAGGCGAGATTTAACGTACAAGAGCCACAACGTGATATCAACGTATCCCCTTTTCATCAGTCGACATTCTTCTCCACTCTCAATTTATTTTCTTTCAATGTCTTTCTCTTCTGCTATTACTCTTACACACCCATATTCACTGAAGGTAGCATGTCACGGTGTCATGTTATATAAAACCTGTTCGATTTCCAAATTCAAAGAATTGACAAAAGTCTTTCGGTGAACGCACAATTCCCAATCATTTCTATCTCACCATCCACGTTAGTTCCATATTCTGCGTATATGCGCACCATCTTTCTATTACTTGTTATTTCATAAACTTAATTTTTTTCTCTAACTTTTACCATCTTACGTATATGAACCGCGCCGACAGAATACAGTTGAAATTAATATTTCTCTCAAACAAACCTCTCTTCCACCATAAGTAAAACAAATATTTCTTTTACTGTAATTGTTTTTAGTTTTCTAGTCAGAAACTAGTTTTACTAAAGATACTGTAGCTGATGCAGTTCTGCAGTTTTATTTTCTCTTTGATCTCATTTCTTCTCTTATTAGTCTTCACAAATACTTGAGAAAAATAATCAACAATCAACACGGGGAGTCTCTTTTATTCCATTTGGATAGATCAGAGTCTTTCTGTTTTTAGCTCTTATTGCTTTGCTTCATTTTAAAATTGTCAACTGTTATTCCATTCTGTATATATTTTTTGTGTGTGTCTGTGTCTTTATCAAGATGTCATGTTACTGAGTACTTCTTTATTATGACTTACTAAAACATTACTAACCTTAACACATGAATTAATGACTTTACTACTGACTACCTTTGTATTTCCAACGAGAAATTCAATGGCTTTTGTCAGTACATTCTTGAAAAGGCTACGTGATATAATATACCTTTGTCTAACACCATATATTACTTTAAATCTGTAATTTGATGAATGTTTAACCGAAATTACACTGTCTGCATTTTCATAGAACAAATTTATAACGTTTCTTATTTGAATGTACACTTATCGTTTCTCATAGCAAGCCAATATACTCCATGTCATGCATACATCAGAAGACTATTTACGATCAATGAATTTATTACGCCAAGGTCGACTTTGCCTTTCATCCTTTTGGAATCGATAAAAGAAGTACCAGTTGAAAGCCGGGGTTGATGTAATTGTCTTACACCTCACCTCGAAAATTTGAAACCAGTATCAATGAATTTGTATATTGATCTAAATTTTAAGTTAATATTTATCATTATTATATGATTTAATATTATATAATTTAATATTTGTCATTTTTTCTAAATATAGCACAAAGCAACCTGTTTTTAAGGCGAGGGGCTAAGATTGTAATTTATACGCATTTTATGGGCTACGAAAGAATGAAAGCAAAGGTGATCTCGGAGGCATTTGATCTCAGAAAGAAAAGCTGGAATAAATGCAGCCAAGCATTGTGACCAGTGTAGCTAACGATTCTCACAGCTCATTGACTCCTTACTTCTAATCAATTCAGGCGACGAGCTGGCAGAATCGTTAGCACGCCGGGCGAAATGCTCAGCGGTATTCCGTTTGCCGCTACGTTCTGAGTTCAAATTCCGCCGAGGTCCACTTTGCCTTTCATCCATTCGGGGTCGATAAATTAAGTACCAGTTACGCACTGGGGTCGATATAATCGACATAATCCGTTTGTCTGTCCTTGTTTGTCCTCTCTGTGATTAGCTCCTTGTGGGTTGTAAAGAAATAGGTATTTCGCCCGTCGCTATGTTTTGAGTTTAACTTCCGCTGAGGTCGACTTTGCCTTTCATCATTGCGGAGTTCGATAAATTAAGTACCAGTTACGCACTGGGGTCGATGTAATCGACTTAACCCAACCCCCAAAATTTCAGGCCTTGTGCCTATTTTAGAAAGGATTATTTCTAATCAATAAAAGTTACTAATTACTCACTCTATGCACACATGCACAACTTGAGTTTATTTCCATGACAGTTATATGAATCTGATTATTTTATACACCCATCCTTAGTAGGCTTACAATATCATTGTTCTTGATGGTTTGCATTTAATATGGTTTGCATTGGGCAGTGTCATTTTAAATCAGTAAACTTAATCCTAAGCTATTTCTTTTATTTCCAAGTCATTATACAACTTGCTCATTCCAACTACCACGATAACATCTTACACAACATTTGCTTTCAACTTCCATTGTGTCTTTCGTTTTGTTTATTAATGTTTTATTTCAAGACATTTACCAAAACACCCTGCATCCTTATTATTATATTTGTTTGGGGCAGAAAAGTGAAAAACATAGATGGCATGGAAAAATGAGAACAAGAGAAATAATATTCTTAAGATTATAAACCTATTAAAGTACAGGACAAGTTATTAAACTTGGAAAAGTTCCGGACAACTTATTACATCTGGTAAAGTACAGAAAAAGAAAATTTTTACTGAAAATAATTGTAGCTAAGGATAAAATTTGAATATTAAAAATTATTTGATTTTGATTTACAAAGTAGCATTATAATTAAAGAGGTACCATCATTTTGTTAAAATATTGACAGACCAGAATACTTAAAATTGATAGCCAGAAGTACTAATATAACTAAAGATTTATGCAAAGTAAAATAGTACGCAGATTCATTATGTAAAAGATAGGCATTGGGTCAAAACTAAAAATGTGAAGACTTGGCAATAACTTAGGCTATAACTCAAGCAAATTTTACTGTGAAATTGTTGTAATACAAAGATTTTACTGTAATATATAACTAATTTTTGTATTATTCTATTATTATTCTATTTGGGGGTTGGGTTAAGTCGATTACATCGACCCCAGTGCGTAACTGGTACTTAATTTATCGAACTCCGCAATGATGAAAGGCAAAGTCGACCTAGGCGAAATTTAAACTCAAAATGCTTTTGTATGCTTTCTATAACCGCTTTTCAAATTTCTAATTATTAATAGTTAAAAAAATTAATTTTTTTTAAGTGCAAAAATATTTGTAGATATTTATTTTTATTTTTAACAGTAGTAACAAGTAATAAAAAATAGAATTAACAACTTGTACTAAATTTTTAGTTTTAATAAAAGCTAATATATCTAAATCTAAATATTTTATTTTAAATTTTATCCTTAGCTGCAATATTTTAAGTAAAAATTTTCTTGTTCTGTACTTTACCAGATATAATAAGTTGTCCTGAACTTTTCCAAGGGTAATACCTTGTACTGTACTCTTCCAGGTTTACAATGTTAAGAATATTATTTCTCTTGCTCGCATTTTTCCATGTAATATACACATGCTTCAATAAACGTACTTATGTCATTTCTAAACTGAATTTTTTTTTTAATGAGAGCATTTAAAATTTTTACCTCATAGAAACAAATTCAATAAACATAACACTTATTTTTATTGCTCAATCTAGAAAAACAGTCAAACATATGCACCACCACAGCAGTATATATGCTTGTGTGTGTATGTGTGTGTGTTGCGAACTGCTTGTGCAATTGTCTGTATGTGAGCGCTGTACATACATACATACATAAATACATACATACATACATACATATATGTATTATGGTTAAGGAGATTCGAAATTCATGAATCATTTTGCTTTTGTAAAATGAAAGCCTAATTTATATTAATTCTTCAAAATGCTACGTAGAATATCTGTAATAGTGACCCGTAATTCAAATAACGTTGAACTCATGGAGAGTGACAAATACAGCATTGTATATGGTGATGAAAAGCTCATCTTTCCTAAAACTTCCATTGCATCGGTGTGTGTCACAGAAATCAAATTATAAAAGCGTGAACGGTAGGCCGTTACATTTTAGGTCTCCAATACAAAATCTTACATCCAACATGATGCATTCAATAGACAGGCTACACAGATACCAAATCCTAATATCATCCAAGATAAAATGCTTAGTTACTAACAAACCCAACAAAACAATTTTCTCCGATGTTCTTGACGATTAGAAGCTGCAGGCTCTCGAGAAAATGGACGTGTGTTTACTTTGTCCGGAAAGAATTACAAGATGATTAAATAGGCGGTTGCTTATGGTAACTTGAAGTTTTTGACACAGAGGGATGCAGCTCGGTATTTGTTAGAGGTAACTAGGTTTTATTTTCTTTCTTTCTTTTGATCATTCTGTAGTGTTTTTCAATAGACCGAAATAGTTTTGTGGTGTGAGCTACATTTGAAACAGATTGCTTGGTAACCAACCACTTTACTGGGTTAGTATGATAGAAACCAGGCTTTGCAATTGCGATGGGGAAAAGGAAGAATTGACACTGAGTTTTGGTGGATATTTTGTTTATTAAATGAACTTGGAGATATATGGTGAGGAAATGTTAATTCTACAGCAAGGAAAGTCTTGATTGATGAGTGGGCGTTAGGTTATTATGATCAAAAGAAAAGAATCTCTTTTAGTCAGAGCTCACAACGCCTTGCTGCAATATGGATGGTAAGACAGCTGCCAAGCTACCGAATATTAGAGAATACTTTTATTTTCTTGATGCTTCTATTTTCCTGGCTATCGTTTTTACAGAATCTGAGTCTAATACAAATTTAGCTAATGGAATATATTCAAGGTATGATAAGTACTGTTCATAGCAAAAACAAAACAAAATACCCTGCTCTGCTGCAAAGAGTCGATTGTTTAATTGTAATCTGCGGTCATTGACTGATTAAGGAATATGCTTAGAGAAAATGATTCGGTATCTTGGAGCAACCGGAGTCTTATAGAAGGCGAAGAGAACTGAGAAAACTATAGGGATTAGCTAGGCATGGAGGAACTGAAAGCTTTGGAAGTTATGGATTAAAAACATGTAAGATTTGTGGCCTACATTTATCAACTGTCAATCATTTACTTGGACTGAAACAGTAGTGGCTGTACGATAGCTGGTGTTAGAGGTGAAAGAGAGATCAATGCTTTTGGCGCTTCGCCTCCGAAATCAAACAAATTGATCGTTTAGTTGATCCTGTCTTTGTTAAGAGGGGCAAAATCTTCCGGAGAAGATCTTTCACAATTACAAAAGGGATTCTGGAGTAAATGCTGTGTACATATATGGATTTGATTGTTGCTTGTGGTATGTGATATTCATTAGAAAGTTAGAGTTGGTATATAACTTCTGTCGTTCGCCAACATTCTACCTCTAAAATGTCCTTGTAGTTGAACCTTTTCTGCCAAATTACGCTAACATGAGTGTTTGCAAGTCTTACGCACGACGCTTCGAAGTCTACATTGTCGATGAATATTGATACCTTAGGGGTGGTTTCCTTATATCTTAATGGTTTGATTTCGAGCTTGCAACATTTTCGGCTGGATGATATGATTTGGTTAAAGACCAATTCTTTTCTTTTCATCTAGCACACCGTCGCTTACGACAAGGGTTCCAGTTGATCTGATCAAGGGAACATCCTGTTCATGAAATTATGCGTAAAATGGTTGAGTATTCCAAAAAGACGTGTACTCTTAACATGGTTCTCACCATGACATTGAATGTGACAAGGTTGGACTTTTGAAATACAGGTTCAACTCAATGTTGCTAGTTCAAGGACACAACGTTCTGCTGAAAATCGAACTCACAACCTTACAACCGTGAGCCGAATGTCCTAACCACTTGGCCATACGCCTTCACTAAGGACCAATAAGGAAAGGTTCTACAGCAGCTTCCGCTTATACTTCAATGAATGCAGCCATGGCATGGAGGCTAAGGAATCTTTGAGGCCTTAGGTTTTATACGACAGCAATATATCTAAAGCAAGTGCCTTTAACATAGCCTCGAGTCACTCCCGGGCTTGTGGGTGAAATTGCTTCAACAGAAAACTAAGCAGAAACCGTGAAGTTGACGGCATCTGTTGCTCAGGTGTCTACTCTTGTGTCTCAATTGTAGCGTTGATTGGGCTTCGAACTCAAAATTATATATAATGCCTACCGGCTTTTCGGATATTCACTCACTTATGTGTACATTTAACGAATGGACTGGACATTTTAACTCTTCCGAGATGCATAAACATCATAGAAATAGATAGGAGGACTCTAGTACACCCATCCAGTCGAAAGATCTGAAGGAGGAAATAGTCAAGAAAATGACATACCGTTGGTTGGAGGTCGGCCTCAAATTTATATAAAAGGCATACGGGACCTCGGAACATTCATATTTAACGTATGGACAGAACATTTCAATTTTTTCCTAGATGAATACTCATCTTAGAAATCGATAGAGGAACTCTCGTGCATCCGTCCATGGGAAAGGTCTGAAGGAGGAAATAGTCAAGAATATGACGTGCACATTGCGTGTGTTCGTGTATGCGTGTGTGTGTGTGTGTATGTGTGTGTGCGCGTGCATGTGTGTATGTTTGTGTTTGTATGCGTATGTGTGTGTGTGTGTGTGCGAGTGGTATGTGCGTATGTATATGTGAGCACATTCTTCTTAAATATTTGCCAAAATAAAGAAATCATTGAAAACCCTATTCAGCTTCCTTTCAACTTCTCTTCTATCTTCCCATACATATTACGTACATAAGTATATAGGTAGGTATATATAATACTTACTCATATAGGTATGTACTTATGTAGACAAGGATGTAGTTTTTTTTTTCAATATTTATTCAATAATCTTGTTATCTGTATCGAAATATTATTATCTGAATTTCTACGTGCTTGGAAACGTAAAAGTGTGTGCATCCGGTCTCTTAGTATTCTTCCACAGTTTGTACGCCTTCTTCTCTCTCTTTGTGTATGTGTATATATATATATATATATAACAATTACAGCGTGAAAGGTGTTTATAAGCCATTTAAGAAACACACACAAACCGTTAGATTCACTTCAACATTTAAATTTAATTTGCCAAAATATTTTCGTCGCTTTGAGACCTCGACCTGTTCACTGACAAAATTACGTGCAGGATTTAAATGTTGAAGCGAATCTAGCTGTTTTTGCGTGTTTCTTAAATGGCTTATAAACACCTTCCACGCTGCAATTGCTTTCGTTCCAGCACACGATCTCGGATCAGGTCACTTGCTATGCACATACATCTCCGTAATATATATATATATATATATATATATATATATATATAAATTGAGATAGGGGTTGTAAATGCAAACCTCCATGGGATAACATATATCCAATATACTAACACTTTGCATGGTATTGTAATACTATTGTGACTATCTTGCTAATAATGGAATTTATGTATTGTTTCTCTAGTATTAGCGTTATTAATAATAATATGAATGATGATATTGGTAGCATTAGTGGTAACGACAATGATGATGATGCTAGCATTAATGACATTTTAGAAATTAATAAGAACTAATAGAATGTAATTTTGACACTCTATATCTGCATTTAGGTATTAATATGTGTATGTTTTTCTATGTTGTAATTATCACAACATTAAGTTGAAAAACTGTAACATTGAATGTGGAGCATATGTATGTTTATTAATTTATATTATTTATATCATTATGTAAATGTATATTTATATGTATAGGAGTATGAGTATATGCACTCATATGTATATGTATATGTTTTATTATAGGTATGTACCCACACCTATATAAGTATGTATGTAATCTAATTTGTAATCTCCGAAGAGGCCTTAGGATGTCTCATTTATAACTACATATTGACCTACCATAAATGGCTAATATAAGTTAAATGAGACATGCTTATCTACTTGGCCGAAACAGCTGTAAGATATAGTCAATATTTATATTTATGTGTACTTATATTTATTTTCTATTGTATAACATTACTATTTTATGTACACTCCTTCATGTACACTGCTTTACCCTGTTTTACCCTGCATTATTATGTTTAACCTTATGGTTTCTTATGTGGTGGTTTAATAAAGTATGTGATTGAGTATTATCTGGTAATTGATATTTGATTTCGATGTATTTCTCCATTTTCTTATTTTGTATATATATATATATATATATATATATATACAAATACATATATATATATATATATATATATATATATATGTATATAAGTATTTGTATATACGCACACACACATGTACATATATATATATACAGTATGGCCCAAAAGTAGGTTTACAGTTATAACATAGGCACTTTAATTTTCATTAAAAACATTTTATTATAATTAAATTTCTATCTTACAATTAACTAAATTAGCATAGAATTATAGTTTCATATTATTTTTCATCATTAAGATCTAAACTGTTGACATATGAATGCGAAAGAGGTAGCTGAATAACTGTAAGGCTACTTTTACCACACCCCCTGTATATATATATATATATATATATATATATATATACGTGTCAGTATGTATGTATGGGTGCGTTTTGAATGTTTTTATGTTTGTCTCTCTGTCGCATATATCATCCCTTTCTCCCATTCATACACGCTCACACACGCACACACACACACACACAAACGTAGTCTCGCACGCTCTCATTCGCACATGTACACACACGCATAGAACACGAACTTTCTCTCTCTCTCTCTCTCTCTCTCTCTCTCTCCCTCTCCCTTTCTCTCACTCTTCCTTTTTCTTCATCTAATGTTAGCATTCTCCGTTTATGCATATGCGTTTCTGTATGTTTCTGTATGTATTATGTATTTGCATGTGTGTTTGTGTGTGTGTGTGTGTGTGTGTGTGTGTGTTTGTTTGTGTGTGTGTGTATCTGTATGTTTATGACTCTGTGTGCGTGTGCGCACGTGTGTCTTGTGTCTGTATTTGCTTATGTGCCTGTGTGTGTATTTGTATTTGGTATGTGAGTCTGTTACTATTATTTCTCTCCCGTACATACATACACTTACATACACACACACACACACTCTCTCTCTCTCTCTCTCTCTCTCTCTCACACACACATACATACATATAGATTCCCCACCACCATTTAAACGAATTCTTCAGAAACGATTCTGTATATAAAAAGGAGTGTGCTACAAGACATTTATTGCTTATTTTTACAGCCACCACACCGACTCACCTGCAACACACTTAAAACTGCCCCAAACTACTTTTCTCGAAATTGTAAACAAGAACGAAAAAAGATTCTAATTAACAGGTTCTTATAACTATTACAATTGCCAGCCATAGTCGAAGAATTTGCTAGAATGTAAGTGTGCTGTGAAAGAACACACACACACACACACACACATATATATATATATATATGTCTGAGTGTGTGTATGTGTGTGTGTATGTGCATTTACTATTTTCTATATATTCACCCACGTGCTTTCACAAATCAACTTTCTTATCTATATCTATATATATATATATATTATATATATATATATATATATATATATATATATATATATATCTATATATATAAAGACCCAAAGCAATATATATATGTGTGTGTGTGTGTGTGTGTATATATATAATATATATAATAGATTACAACGTTCGAAGAGGGCAAGATTTTTTTTAGATTGAAATGATGGAGTTAAAAATTCAATTTCAGAATACCAAAATGAAGACGAAAGATTTGAAGATTTTAAAGAACAACGCGAAAAAATATTCTTCGCAAATACTGCACTGCTTGTCATTATGCAAGCTATGTACATTTTCTTTCATTAACTAAGTTGCACTATGACAAAGTGCAATATCCACACACACACACACACACACACACACACACACACACACAAGAATTTATATGTATCTAATCAAAAATATTTTATATAAAACTTTAATACATAGTGAGAAACTCATACTCATACATTCATACATACGTAATTATATGGGAACATATGAGATATAGGTACAAAATTCCTACTGAACAAAAGAAACTACGAAGCCCTTAAACTTCCCAAGATGCGACCAGTGATATCGATTATGTCACATTTCTGCTGAAAATACTTCACATGTGATAACCATCTGCCTCACCCCCAGACTATTATTATGTGTCTATTTTCCGATGTGGATATGATGATGTTGTTGCTTGAATACTATACAATGCCATCCGTAGAAAAAGACAGCCCGAGGTGAAATTTCTGTTAGTGAATACATGCATACGTAGGGAATAGAGATATTGGTGGAATATTTCTATCAGAACATCCGCTAAATGCAAACATAACAGGCTTGGTATAATTGTTTCGGTTAGAAAAGAAAAAAAAGATCTATTGTTATTGAGGTCAGCTTCCCTGTAGACGTGAACATTTCATTCAAAGCCCGTGAGAGATTTACAACAACTACTTCAAAACAGTGTCTGTACATAGATTATAAATTGACATTTATATCTAACAATAGCAAAAGTTTATTAAAGGTCGAACTAGCAATCTCAAGGATCTGACAGTTTTAGAAGAAAGTCACTGGCCAACGCAAAGTCAGTAAATACAATCTGTAAACGGAACAGTAAAAATATGCGATACTTTTCTAAAGATTTACATGTAATTGTTCAACGTTGTTGTTATTAGATTCTGGCAATTCAATTCTTTCTATAAATAAAAGAGTTGATTTATTTTGTTGGAAATCAGTTATATATATATATATAGAGAGAGAGGGGGGGGGGAGAATTGACACAAAAAACAAAAGACGAAGATAGTTGGTGTAGACAACAAAGATGTATTACTATAACGCTCGGGAATGAAAAAGTCTTTAACGTTTCGAGCCTACGCTCTTCCACAGAAAGGAACACAGAGAGAAGCAAGGAGAGAAAATAAAGAATGTGTAGTGGCTAGCGATATATATATATTTATATATATATTTATATATATATATATATATATATATATATATATATTATATATATATATATATATATATATATGTATATATATGATGAAATTTCATAACTAAAAGAACGATAATAAAAGACGCAGATTGTCAAATGAAATCCTTCAATAAAACAGCAATGTACTGAAGTTAAGCGAACTCATATCCAAATATCTCGTTTACAATACTTGAGGTTAACATTAATGAAACTGTCTTGCTCGTAGTTGCAATGTTGCTAAATGAAAATCTACCTAGTAGAAATTTGAATATATACATACACACATGTGCGCGCGCCTCTTATTCCTTACCTTACTCTTTATCATCTATCTTTTCTTTTATTCTTTTTCTCGTTTCAGTTATTGGATTTGTGTCTATGCTGGAGCACCGCCTTGAAGGGCTAAGTCGAATAAATCCAGTCCAGGACATACGGAAGCCACGTGAATCCAAACTTGAATTACGTTCAAATTTTGGCGTAAAGCTAGCTAGTTCGAGTCCCTAGGACCCAACTGGTACTTATTTTATCGACCTCCAAAAGGATGAAAGGCAAAGTCGACCTCGACGGAATTTGAATTCGGAACGTACAGGCAGACGAAATGCCGCTTAGCATTTTGCCCGGTGTGCTAAATATTCTGCCAGCTCGCCGTCTTGAAAAACATATGTATATATTAAAAGAAGGAATGTTTACATGTGCGCTTGTATATATGATCTATACATGTATTGTATGTATACATGATTTCCATTTTCTATTTGTAAAAGTGTGACTGCCTGCAATAATGTTCTGCAAACGTCTTGGTAAGTATTTTACAGTTTTCTTTTGGTCTACGTATATACGATCTGAAATAGAACTTGTTTATCTTATCCCCCACTACTGGTCTACAAGTATATACAATTAATCACTTTTGAATGAGAATTTTATTGCGAATAAACAGCGCAGTTGAATAACTGTCTTCTTTTGATTCCAAACATAAATATATTTAATGCATTATCTGATTCTGATTCTGAACTGCCTCTCTGAAAGTCATTTTTTTTTTTTTTTACTGAAAATGATTGATGCATACAATGACCAAGTATATCGGACACAAAGTCCAAAGATTGGGTTTCCTGAACTTTAAACAAATTCTACGAATATTTACACAAGTTTTCTTTCTTTTCCGTAAAGCAGAAATTTCTTGTGAGGAAATTTTGTTCTCAAATAAGCAGACACAAAAAATGGTCGTTACAGACATTTGAAGGTTTACAACTCTGGTTTATTATTTATTTGTACAGGTATTTGAGATTTCATTTGGTAACCAATCCTCCATTTTTCTCCGCATTTCTTACTATATTTCTCTGCTTCCTTCTCTCTTTTTCTATGAATATGCATTTTGTGACCCTGGGTGAGAAAATAAAAAAGATAAAAATAAATAAAATACACTGGGATATAAGTTGAAACATTTGATTTGACAAATATAAAATTTCCAGTATGTCTGGAATTTCAGAATGGAGTATAATTTCTATATTGGTTTGAAAGCCACAGTTTTTTTATATTCATCCCAAATGAGAAATTTTCTACAAGAACCGTTATGCCCGTTCATAAGTCACCTTGCACTCTCTTCAGAGAATACACACAGAAAATTTAAAGTTGGAGAACTAAACAACGTTTTTTTCTCTTTAGTATACTGAAAATGGTCAGTTTTGGGAGGTAGAATGATTTCTGTTACCTACAGTTTGCTATGCCACATACACATACACACACTTAAGCAAATATCCACGCGCACACATCTGCTTCAAAGATAATTCGATCAATCTGTTTTATCGATTTAAGATGGTATTGTGAATCACATCCGTAGATTTGGTCTTTGCCTCATAAATCATGGCTTCTGCATGACATGTTTTATTGCGTGAAACTGTCCTAGGGTTCCTGCATGAGCATTCGGCTCGATATAAGCCTGTTCCTTCTGTTCACTGAATGAAATATGTAACACAGAAACCAAGATATATGAGGTAGAGGTTAAAACGCGGATGAAATCCAGCAACATCACTGAGTTTATGAAGCAATCAGTGATGCTTGTGAATATGTTAAGCTACAAATAACTATTCACACACACACACACGCACACATACGCACACACACACACATACGCACACACACACATACATGGTTAAAAGCATAGACGTCACTTGCAAACGAGTATAACCTCGAAGAAAGTACTATTCTTTCGTTAATACTTTTAGGTACCTGATGTAGTCGTATGGTAACGTAGACATCCTCTCTCCTCTTTCATATTTAACCCACCGGTGCCTTCAGAATATGAGAATGAAAGGAGAGAGAACTGTCTGAATATCAACATAAGGGCTAGTACATATTTCTATTGGGTAGACTGGATCTATGTGAAATGAAGTGCCTTGTTCAAGGATACAAGGCAGCGCTTAGCCCAGGTATCGAACACAGGACCTTAAAATCAAATAGCCTAATATTCTAGTCATCAGCCTTCACATGAGAATACGTTCATATGTATAGGTATAGACATTCACTCACGCACATACGCGCACACATTCACACACACACACTCACACATGTATACATATATCTATGTATATTTTACCTATGTGTATACATAAATGTAAAATACCGAAGGAGGTATGACGCAGTATAAAGCCAAAAAGAAAGAACTGAACTGTCATTAATATTGACTGATGGTGCAGGGTTTCACCTAATTGCTAGAAACAAGTATCAAAAACTCTTATAGCTACAAAAAGCACATTATCTAGGTATTGACAGGAGGGTTAACCGTCTCACAACAAGCAAGATTAATATATTAGCAAGCTAGTTTCGAAAGCTCGTCAGCAGTGACTACTCCAACGAAGGTGGCTATTCGCTATATAAAACCAAAAATATAAAATTGAATTGTCTCCAATAGTGACTGAGGGTATAGGGCAGCACTTAAATTGCTAGAAAGAAGAGTCAAAGAACCTTATAGTCGTAAATGCACATTGTATATGTACTGACAGGGAAGATAACCGCCACCCAGCGGTTATATATACAGATAGATATGAATAACTATACATATATATGCTCAGATATGTAAAACTCATAAAAGGTATATATCAATCCTTTATACACACAAACACACATACTCCCAATGATCGAGTTAATGACAGTTATTGAGCCAGAAACGTGTACACTCAAATGGCCTTTTATCTCCGAGCACTAAATTTACATTTTTCTTTAATCCATTCGCGATTAGATTACTCTGTTAAATATAATTATTTATTAACATTATTGTGAATTAATCACCTATTATCTTGTGGCTTTAAACTTTTGATGATGTAATTGCGCATTTTTTTAAAGATTTTGTAGCATAGGTAGAAGAGGCCAGATCTGGTCAGTTTGAACTTAAAACATGCAGAATATTTGTTCTAGATATGGTTGATTTAAATGCGAAAGTGTTAATGAGATGCCAAATTTGGTGATACCTCGATATTTCCTTCTCAAATGTAGATGCCATTTGGGAATTATGGTACATCCTCTACAAACGGAATTAATTTTCATAAATCAAGAATTTATATTGTCTTTGATATACCTGTATCTATCTATAATTTATATATTTATAAAAGAGATAAGGCGGCGAGCTGGCAGAATCGCTTGCACGCCAAGTAAAATGCTGAGTGACATCTCGTCTGCTTTTACGTTGTAAGCTCAAATTCCGCCGAGGTAGACTTGAGGTTCATCCTTTCGGGGTCGATAAAATAAGCACCATTTGAGCTTTGGGGAAGAAGGCTGATGTAATCGACTAATCCCCTCCCACAAAATTGCTGGCCTTGTGCCAAAATTTGAAATAAATATATCGGATAAATAGATAAAGAGAGATAGAAAGAGAGAGAGAGAGAAAGAGTAAGAAAGAAATAAAGAAAGGTAGAGAATTTGTGTGAGTGTTCCTGTATCACGCCCATAGAAGCAAGAACTACCTGCCCTCATATTTCCAGAAAAAACATACTATCCGTTCGTTAAGGGCCTGTCCGTTGCATTTATCTTTTGCTTCCTGATATCATCTCCACTTCTCTGTTGGAGCAGGTTGGAATCTCCACTATGAGCTTACTCCCTCTCACTGTATAGATAGTTATGAAAGAAGCAAGGGTTTGTCTTGTATGGCATTTAGTAGACCCTCATTTCTTTTTGTTCCTCAAATCCTTGCCAATGACCACTCCAAATTATTTCACTTAGCACATTTATGCTTAAATACATACATGCATAAACACACACACACATACACACAAACACACACACATATATGCGTACAAATGACGAGCGAGAAATAGAAATTTTATTACATTTAAAATAGACTATATTATAACAAAAATATAATAAATATCATATATAATAATAATAAAGCTCTAATTAGGTTAACGAAAAACATTAACTATGATAAATGAGAAGCCATATCAAAATAATGGATATAGAACGGCAAAAACATGAAAATACAAATTCTTAAGGAACATTCAATTGGAAGAATAAAAACCGTGCAATCCTCTATTGGGTTGGCAACAAAGATTCCGCCGTATTTTAAAATTTTGGAATTTATTGAGTTTTTAAATTTTGGAATCTATTCTTTTCGAGAATTCTGTTTTCGAATCTTTTTTTTATTTTCGAATCTTTTAAATTTTTTTCTACTTAATTTTAGTTAATTTTTGTTTATTTTCAGATCATTAAAATGGAATGTCAAGTTAAGAAAAACGAGCATTTTTGACACCCCTACCTCTTTGCTTTTAATTAAGGTTCTAAGGTCGCAAAAGCTGCTTGCGACATTCCTGCTGTGTGTGGAGAGGGTGCCATAGTTGAGAGAACCGCTCGTGATAGGTATGCCAAGTTCAAAAATGGAAATTTTGACCTCAAAGACGCACCTCGTTCTGGCTGTCTAGTTGAGTTCGATGAAGAGCGATTAAACCAACTTTTGCACGAAGATTCTTGTCAAACGACAAGGGAACTGGCAGAGAAAATGGAATGTTCCCGCATTGCTATGGAGAAGCATCTTCACTCGATGGGAAAGGTTCAGAAGTATGGAGCATGGGTTCCGCATGCTTTAAGTGACAACAACAAAAATCAACGAACCACAATCTCCTCTGGTTTGCTTGCTCGTCACCGGTCAACTCATTGACACAAGCAACGATTTCTTTACCGAATCGTTACTGGCGACGAAAAATCGTGCCTGTACGCTGAAGCAACGTAAGGAATGGCTTAGCCCCGGTAAACAAGCGACACCGCGCGTGAAACAAGACCTTCATCCGCGTAAAACGATGTTGTGCGTATGGTGGAACTGAGAAGGGATTATCCATTACAAATTGCTTGAACGGAACCAAACGGTCAACGCGGAACTCTATGTTCAACATATGGAACGACTCAACACGGCTATTCAAGAGAAAAGACCGAATTGGCAGCATGGAGTTCTTCTATTGCACGACAACGCCCGCCCTCATATCACCAATATGACTAAGGAAGTCATTCAAACGCATGGCTGTGAAGTTCTGCCACACCCGCCGTATTCTCCTGATTTGGCACCAACTGGTTTCCACGTCTGTCGATCTCTTTCAAATGCTATGCGCGGAGTTTCGTTCAATACTCATGCAGAATTGAGAGCTTGGTTGGATCAATTTTTCTAATCGAAATCGGGTGTTTTCTAGCAACGAGGTATTGAAAATCTTGTTGAACGTTGGAAAGAAGTTGTAAACAACAAGAGTGAATGCATTATTGATTAATCAGTTACGTTTTATTAAACCTTTTAAAAAATTAAAATTCTTAAAAACCAGTGGGAACTTAGTTGCCAACCAAATAAATTTGGAACAGCCATAACAGTGATAGCACTACAAACATATCAATCTAACAAGCTAGCTACCTAGCTGCCTAGTAATCTGTTTGTCTATCTGTCCGTCTATCTAGTAGTCTGTTTGTCCGTTTGTCTATCTGTCTTTCTATCATTGTATTTTTACGCATTGTTATTGTCCGCCATATTGCAATGAATATAAGGCAAGGTTACGACAATTAAATGGAAACTAAGATGTTTCTATACGAATGATACTATTTTTAGGTAAAAGGAAATCATATAAAAATTTTTATTGAATGAAATAGGAAAGTTTAGCCGAATAGAAGGAAATTTAATTAATTATTTTGTTATAGAATATTAGAAGTGTCTGTTCATGGAAACTGGAAATGATGGTGAAGGATGTAAGAATTCTGATGCAGGCTATTTATTTAAACGATTTCAAGGAAAAGTGGAATTTAAGAATGTGTTTAGAACAAATTCAAAAGCACGTCTTTTAAAGAAAGTATAAGGAAATAACTTGGTAGAAGCGTTAAATCCTTAAAAATCCTTTAAAATATTTTAGCCCGAAGGCCGCGGCCATGCTGGGGCACCACCGCATACCTCACTTTCGTTGTTCCAATACTCTGTGGTCTATGTTGGCTAGTTTTGTTTTTCATCTCCTTTGGTTCGATAAATTAAGAGAGCAATCAAGTTCGGAAGTTGACTTCGTCTTTCTCTCCCTCGAATCAGTATCGTACTGTGAACGGACCATTAGAGATGCGTTGGTATTGGTTACAACGAATGAGAAAGCAATTGTTTATATTGAAAGATAAATATAAATCAGCTTCAGTGAATGAGTTTGAATTGTCAACTTTGCGAGAAGAGAGATGGCGATTATACAGGAATGCGTAAAATTGAACGCAGTAATGTGGAGATTACAGAAAGTAAGAGCGAAACAACGAAAGAATGCTATGTTACATTTTTTTTTCAAATTTTAGCACAAGGCCAACAATTTTGAGGAGGTGGATAAGTCAATTACATCGACTCCGATACAGGAAAGGTAAAGTCAACCTCGGCGGTATTTGAACTCACAACATAAAAACGGACGAAATGCTGCTAAGCATTCTTCTCGCCGTCTTAATGATTCTGACAGCTCGTCACCACATCGTTAGATTACATATTGGTTTCAAGTTTTGACACAGGGGAGATTCTCGACTGGTAATAATTTTATCGACTCCAAAAAGATGAAAGGCAAACACAGAATGTAAAGACGGACGGGATAGCGCTATGCATTTCGCCCGGCGCGGTAACGATTCTCCTTGCTAGACGCCTCACCGTTAGATTCCATATTGTAAACGATAATGAAATACTGAACTAGGGTAAATTATTGTTAAAAATGAAATGTAATGCTGGAAGAAATAAACCAAAACTGCAATCAGTTCGTTGAAGCTGAACGCAAGATGTACAAATATTTGAATATCGCAATGTTAAGGAATCGACAATTTAAGTATTATATGATTGACTGAAACGAACCAGAAGTAAAAGTAGACAATAATATCAGGTAACTTTTAAATATTGGTTGACTTTGACGTAAAAGCAAAAGAAATTGAATCCTGCTGAATTTCAAAAGGATGTGGTTGTAGATATGCTTACATTTTATATATGATGGCTCCGTCTATAACTTCACGAAGAAAGGAGGAGTTAATTCAGTAAATCAAAAGATTGAGTTACATTAGATAACTTGGACGCCGATCGGGCTCGAAACATCGACCGTTATAAAAAACCTCCTCAAGGAATGTGAAGACGCAGGCTGTAAGGCAGAGAATTTTCCAATCGTAGTTGGGCGTAAAGCGATTGTTGTTGTCACAAGGTGTAACTCATCGTAAAGCAAATACCATCGTGAGGGACATCCGGACTACAGTGAAGAAGGCAAGTCACGTAGCTGTCACATCTTAGCGATCTCAATTCTTAGGTCTCCATATTTATCAACTTTTTCTCTTTCTTTCATAATGATGTTTTGATCTCCTGGCACTGCTACATCGATTATCATCATCATCATCATCATCATCATCATTATTATTATTATTATTATTATCATTCTATGTTTGACTTTTGCTTTATATTTGTACAAGTTGGCTCCAAGTCTCACCCAGAGACCTCAAGAGACAACAGGGTTGGAAGTTCATGTTGTTGTTATGCCTAGTGTGCCATATATTTGGGGGGTGGGGATGTTGTACTAATGAATGTCTAAAAAAAAAAGTTTTTTTTTTTGTTTTTTGTTTTTTAAACCGAAAATTATGTTTGTTTTAAACCTTGAGATTACATAGAGAGTATTTTGCGTAGGATATGAGCAGTTCCCATGAGCACTATCTTTTGAACTTCTGCCATTTTGGGGTTTCCTGGTATCTGAGTTAGGTAGCTATCAGCCCCTTTTGCTATCATTATTATTATTATTATTATTATTATTATTATTATTATTATTATTATTATTATTATTATTGTTCGGTTAAAAAGAGACGATGAGCGATAGCTAGATGAATAATGAGTGAGACCTAGTAACCAGTCGATCTAGCAAGAGTGGCCTCAGTTCAGTGTGGGGGACCGGTGCACAATAATGTCATCAAGAGGAAGGGTCTCGAAACGATGCGCATTCTCTACTGATGATTCCATAAGCGAGCTATGCAGAGCTTCCAACTGGTGGCACTTGCATCTGCAAGTTGTTTGCAAAAATTCAATTAGATGATAAAGAAATATCTATGTATCAAAGTGTGTGTATATACATGTGCATATATATATTTGTATGTGTGTGTGTGTTTGGGTGTTAGGATATATGTATATATGTATGTGTATTTACAGATGTGTGTGTGCGTGTGTGTGTATGCATGTGTATAAATATCTATATAAGTATGAGCATATCTATGTATATTATTGTCATATATAATCATTTATTCACTTTTTAATCAGTGCTTAATAAACAAACGCCATTTTGTTTTGCAATATTTATTTATAATTAAAGGCTGCGAGTTGGCAGAATCGTTAAGACCCCTGGCAAAACGCCCGTAGCATTTCATCCGTCTTTACGTTCTGTGTTCAAATACCAATAGAGCTGACTCTGCCTTGCATAATTTCGAGGGGGGGGGCGATAAAATAAGCACCAGTTGAGCACTGTAGTTGATGTAATCGACATACACCACTCTCTTGAAATTGCTGGCCTTGTGCCAAAATTTGAAGTCAATATTTTTTTTCCCTTGTTTTCATACCCCCGAACCAATAATATTAAAACATCTAGCATTCTTTGCATTTATGCGCAAGAAAGTGTGTAACATCAATGGCACAAGATTCTCTCTTCCCATACTGGTACAAAGTTCAATGCTGCATCTTGTTGGGTGTTCAAAGACTTGGAACTATTTGAGAACTATTTCTTCCAGGAACTTTAGATCCAGGTACAATAGTGTTACATAGCTGAATCTGAAATTGTGACTATGATAAATATTTTTATTAGGTGATTGCTACGTCGATTATTATTATTATTATTATTATTATTATTATTATTATTATTATTATTACACTAGTGTAATGTGGTGATCTTGCAGAATAATTAGCACCCCGGGCAAAATGCTTAGAGGTATTTTGTCCTTAGGTTTTGAGTACAATGCTTAGCTGCATTTAGTCGATACATTCTGACATCAAATTCTGCGGAGGTCAGCTTTGCATTTCAATCTTCCGGGGTCGATAACTTATGTACCAGTTGAATCCTCGGGTCGGTGTAATCGACTTACCCCTTCCCCCAAAATTGCCGGCCTTGTGCCAAAATTTGAATTCATTATTCCATTAGGACTGCTGTTGGACTTTGAGCCATTAGCTTCTCGGCTTATTGTCTTCGTTCAATAAACCCAAACGTTAATGTTATCGATTTATATATTAAATAAATGGTAATTGAATAATAGATGTAATTGAAATAAACGTTTAAATTAAATACATTAGCGAGCATTATTAATTCTCTAAATTAAATAAATTATAAGACATTATTAAATAAATATACAAATTAAATATATTATCATTTATTATTAAATAAATGACTGAAATTAATATTTGACATAATTAAATACATCATTAGACATGAATAGTTAATTAATGTTTAAAATTTTTTTAATAAGTATTAAGGTTCCAGAGGTATGCTAAGTTCATTTCATTACCTACTCCATTGTATTCAAAATATTTCTTTACCAAGTTGAATTCCTGATGAAATTTACTGCCTTTAATCACATTGATAGTAATACAATGATTATCAAATCTATTTTATCGATTATGTATTTAGTTTCATCGTAGTACACCGTAAAAGAACAGATATTTAGCTGTAAGAACACAAGGACACTAAACGAAATTTCCAGCAAGCTGACGCCACTGTGTTGTATTGATTTTTACTTCTCTGAACCCAACATGTCAAAAATAAATTGAGAGAGAAAATTAAAAAAAAACATTGAATGTTACAAATTCCAGTTCTATTTTCGAACTAAGCCTTAGGCGGCTCCATTAGTTTTAAAGTGCCGAACTTGGTTAGGAGTGGCTGTGTGGAAAGTAGCTTGCTTACCAACCACATGATTCCGGATTCAGTCCCACTGCGTGGCATCTTGGGCAAGTGTCTTCTACTATAGCCTCGGGCCGACCAAAGCCTTGTGACTGGATATGGTAGACGGAAACTGAAAGAAGCCTGTCGTATACATATATATATAATATATATATATGTATGTGTTTGTGTATGTTTGTCCCCCTCAACATCGCTTGACAACCGATGCTGGTGTGTTTACGCCCCGTAACTTAGCGGTTCGGCATGAGAGACCGGTAGAAGTACTAGGCTTACAAAGAATTTGTCCTGGGGTCGATTTGCTCGACTAAGGACACTGCTCCAGCATGGCCGCAGTCAAGTGACTGAAAAAAATAAAAGAATAAAAGGCAAAAAAGAAAGAAAGTCAAAAGAAGGCACGGTAATACGCTAAATATCGTAGAAAGTTCATATATTTTAAAAGAATGTCTCCGTGATGAAATTTCTTTATCGCAAATCTGAGACATGCTTTTCTTCTATCCCCATTGCATACCGAAGCTGTTATCAAATGTTGCCCCGTTCCACTAAACTAAAACATTCTGCTATAGAACGATGAAGTTACATTTTATGAAATGATTGTTTTCTTTAACTATGAGTACAAGATCTTCAATTTCAAGGAGCGGTACCGATGTATGAAGCTTTGGAGTTCTTGCTGTTCTGTAACGCGTTAACGAAGTTGAAATAGTTCAACATGTGAATCAAATATGAGCCATGATAAAGCTGACGTTTGAAGCTAAAGGAACCATATTTTTAGTTCTACAGAAACAATCTACTTCCAGGAATAACGCTTCCGGCAATCAAATACACTATAAACATCATTCCCCTCATATATTATCATTTAAAATAAATGTCAGTGGATGGCATCAATCTCATAAACTTAGCTTTAAGCAAAGCCGAATAAGTTTAGTGACTAATGATAAATATCTAATTATTAATTTATAGACAATTAATCAAAAATTTTTACATTTTACATTGTTACCAAACTTTGTTTCACCTGCACTTCTTCCTATGACACAGAATTTCATTATCAGACCACTCAAATTTTTTAACTTGCTTCCTAAAGTACCAAGCTAAACCAACTCTTATTACTCTATCCGCTTTCGCCTGTTTTCATGTTCTGAGTTCAAATTCCGCCGAGGTCAACTTTGTCATTTATCCTTCCGGGGTCGATAAATTAAGTATCAATGAAACACTGGGATCGATGTAATCGACTCATCACCTCCCGCAAAATGGCTATCCTTGTGGCAAAATTTGAAACCAGTATTCTATTGTCTCTTAAGATGGCGAGCTGGCAGAATCGTTAGCATGCCGGACAAAAACGGCTTAATGGCATTTTGTCCGTCTTGACGTTCTGAGTTTTAAATGCTACCATTTCTGTTCTATCATTTCGGTAATGATAGAACAGAAAGGCACTGCTACAGGATATAAGCAAAGCTGCTCGAGGTGCCTGCTATGCAGTTGTGGATAAGGAGAAAGGAATTATTCTAAGACGGCATGATAATAACCAAGTAAATCTTGTAACCAATTTGAAAGATGAGACGGTTTTTGATGTTAGTAGCTGTAAATGATGGAAAGAATCTGAGAGAAATCACAACCAAATATTGTGAGTCTACATGTCAAACAAAAGGGAGGTGTCGACTTATTTGACAAATTGAGAGGTCATTATCGAATTAGAATATGATCAAGAGAATGATATTGACCTTTGTTTAGATTTTACCTCAATGGAAGCATTGTAAATTTATGGATTGTTTTCCACTGTATTCAGAGAAATATGTCTCTACTGGAATTTGAAAGTTACTGCATTGCTTGCTGCTCCAGATTTAGAAAAGAAGAGAGTGGTACGTCCTAAAACAAAGAAGCAAGTTCCGCAAGTGGCACGATTCGATAACAGACACCACCTCGTCAACAAATTTGAAACTCAAAGGCGAAGCACAGCTTGTGGAAAATGCACCAAATTTGTTTGCATCAAATGCAATGTAGGCCAACACCCTGACACATGATTTCTTCATTTTCATTAATAAATGATATTCCTCTTAGAAATATTATATCTACTTGTCATTAGAAATTTTTTGTAAAACAAATAAATGAGATTAATTTTTTTTTTTACTTCATCCTTATTTCAAAATTTTAACCCCACATACCAAGCGTATGATATATCATACGGGTCTTAAAACCATTTTATTATTATAATATTCACAACATTTTGTTGTGAACTTCTAAAATAGATAAAAGGATACAACGTATGTGGATGTACCAAAAAATTCAATTTTTTTTTTTAATTCGGGCATTAATGGCTAAAGGCGTCTGGCAGAGTTCTTAGTAGTATTTTGTCTGTCTGTACTTTCTGAGTTCAAATTCCTCCGAGGTCGACTTTGCCTTTCATCCTTTTGGGGTCGATTAAATAAATACCAAGGATGGATATAATTGATTAACCACCTCCCGCAAAATTCCAGGCCTCTGTTCTAATGTCTCTTAACGCAGCAAGCTGGCAGAGTCATTAGCATTCCAGACAAAATGCTTAGTGGGCATTTCGCCCGTCTTTACGTTCTGACATCTAATCCCACGGAGATAGTCTTTGCCTGTCGGAGTCGATAAAATAAGTACTAGTTGAGCAATGGGGGGTCGATATAATCGATTATCCCATCCCTACAAAATTTCAGGCCCTGTGCCTATAACAGACAGGATTATCCTCTTGTCTATTCCTGAAAAGGTTCTTTTGGGGGTTCTTTGCCTAAATAAATGTCACTGTTTGCTGTGAAATATTTGTCAAATCTTATCCACACACATTTCTACCATTTGTTTATAAAAATTGTTCGTCAGATATTTGTCATTGTTCATTAATATTATCGATCTTTGCTAAAAGCTCAATGTGTGTGATTGCCGACATATAATGACTATGATTTAAAATTAAAATAAATGGAAAGAAATATTACACGGTATTCGTTCACCAGAAATATTTCTTTTATTGTCAGTTGCACTGTATTAATTTTTTTTTCTTTTACTTTCTTACATTAATCACAACTTAGGCCATTTTGTTCTCTTTGCAATCTTCTCAGACCGCCTGGAATTCTCTTCATCATTGGTGTAAAATAATTTTAAAGAGCCATCCCACACAACAATTTCCTCTCTGCTGAACACTTGACCCATACCAACTCTGATTTATGAAAAAGCTTAAGAGAGCCAAAAATAGATCATAATTTGTTTCCTATCGTGTCTATTTTGAAGTAGCAATTTTATGCCAGCTCGCTGGAGTCATCCATTAACTCTATGACGTATTTATGGACGATGACTTTGGTGTCATCTCACTTATTTTCTGGATTAACCAGAATTAAGCTAGACGACTTTGTTTTACTTCTTTGTAATATTCTCCCGGAACTTAAATTTGTCAGGAATATCTCTTCATTTCGTCCATTTTCTCCTATTTCTCACTTTCCTCAACAGTCATTTATCCAACCATGTGTACTAAAACCATATCAATAGCTAAATATTTAATAATCAGTATTTTGTCTTACCGGAAACAGATCCCATCAACCGTTTACTTCTTTTATTTCTGCCACAAAGCCATTCACAGAAATAATTCCGGTTCGTCTTGAGACAGCAGGAAATAATCTCTGCCAATTTGGCTCATGCCATCTTCCCTTATCTGAACAGGCGATAATAGTAGACCAACCCCTCCTCCACTTCTGTTAAATTTGAGCAGAAAGACAGAATTTCGTATTCATAACTTTCCAATTATATTTTGTACCATGGGCAAAACATTCTCTGAAACATTTATTTTCTGCAACGGCTCCCCATCTTTGTCAATGGCGTCGGACGGGTGACAAATTTGCTTCATAAATATGTGGCTTCAGTTTCAATTCCATTGCACATATCTTTGGGCAAGTATCTTCTAAAATAGATGCAGGTTGACAACAGATTTGTAAATGAAACTTGATTAACAGAGACTTGCACGGAAGCCCTTCAAATATATTTTTTGTGTTACTGTCCAGCAGACATTATCTTTTGCCTGGATTAATATCATCTTCTAGGCTTTGGGTTCATTTAGCAGAGTCCATTCTGCTAAAATTATGCGAGTAAGTTCTCTTATGTGAGATTAATGCTTCTCTCTCCTTCGAACTTGTCTCAAAAGTCCCTGAAAGTGTCAGGAACGATGTCCTTACTTCTCAATGCAATAAACTGATATATATATTTTTTCTCTTAGAAACTACAACCGACTTCATGTTATCTTCTCTTTCCCAAGTACCAAACTTTAAAACCGTTCAGTCTAATAGTTTGTACTTGATCCATCAAGTCCAATGCCTCGCATACAATTCCATGTAACCAGGAATTGTAGATGGCTCAAGTCTTGTTTGATTCATGAGAAAATTTTATTACGCGGCACTAGTTTGGTGACTGATCCATCGCTCATTTCTAAACCATTCGTTCTGTGACCTATAATAGAGAGGATGCTGAAAGTTTCTGGCTTTAAGGATGTCGCGAAAGGCCTGGTTGCAGTTCCAAACTTCCAAGTTCTTTTACAAGGCTTAGAAAAACTGTAACACCACTGAAATAACTGTGTGAGTCTGACAGGAGATTATGCTGAATAAAATCATAATTAACTGATCCTCCTGCCTTTTCTTTTACTCAAAGTCAGGAACTTTTCTGTATCCCTTCTTACATCAGTTCACCGAGATATTCTACAGAATATAACATATCGTACAATGCAGGATTAATGCTATGTTTTCTCTTATAATTAATAACAGCGAAAACCTTTTCTCTCTTGCCTTTCCCCGTGTTCTCTAAGTTTGGTTTTGTGTTTTTTTTTCTTTTCACTTTCTTATTAAAAGGTTGGGCTTCACCTTCCTTTTCTCTCCTCGATCCTCATTCTACCTTCGCAGTTATTTATATTCATCTGATCCTTTATATATATATATATATATATATATTATATATATATATATATATATATATATATATATTCATACTGTTTTGGTCTCTTGAATTATTCTGACAATCACTACTATTTCCGTTTTTTTTCTCTTCCTCATAATCTGTGTTTCTCTCTCTCTCTCTCTCTCTCTCTCCCTCTCTTTCTCTCGTTGTCATACTCATTTACACTGTCAGTCTTTCTTTCCATTCTCCCAAGACAGACAGTCCACAGAACAGTATAACTCTGTTGCTGTGATGACTCGTTAACAAATCTCCAATTATAGATTTTGCTATTATTGAGGAGTGGCAGAATCGTTAGAGCATCAGATAAATTCCGTCGCATTATTTATTCCGGTATTACACGTTCTTAGTTCAAATCTCGCCGAGGTCAATTATGCTTTTATCCTTGCGGGGGCTATTAAATAAAGAACAACTGAAGTCGTGGAATCGATGGTATCCACTTAATCCACTGGCGGCGAGCTGGCAGAAACGTTAGCACGCCGAGCGAAATTCGTAGCCGTATTTCGTCTGGCATTACGTTCAAATTCCGCCGAGGTCGACTTTACCTTTCATCCATTCGGGGTCGATAAATAAAGTATCAGTTACGCACTGGGGTCGATGTAATCGACTTAATACCTATGTCTGTCCTTGTTTGTTCCCTCCATATTTAGCCCCTTGTGGGTAATAAAGAAATAGGTATCCACTTAATCCACCTCTCCGACTCATTGCCCTTCTTCTTGAATTAGAAACTAACGTTTCAGTAATTTTAATCTAGCGTTGGGCAATAGAGTTAAATTACATATTTTCTGGGAGTCGGTCGGCACTAAACCCCGCGACGAAAGTAGACAGGTTTGATACCATACGGCCAGTCAGTTGCACACTTGATTTTATCCTTATCAAAGTTATTGCTGTGTTTATATAAATACATGTTGGGGATATACATCCAAGACATATTTTGTGATTTTATTTGCATCTCTGCCTGTTTCGGATAATATCTTAAACGGAACATCTTCATCCAAGCAATGTCACTAATTCCGAAAGTTTTCTTCTCTAATTGAATTTATTTCTACAAATCAATTTATTTCACAGATCAAATATAGATAGTTAATACTTTAAACAAACACCAGTTACGATATTTAGATTTAGGATGCATTATAAGACCGAGGAAGATATTTTGATAAAGTGTATTAATCTCTCTCAAATAAACATCTTAAAATGTTTTAATGCCTGTATGTCTCTGAGAAGCCACTGAACACTTACTGGCAGTAGGAACACTTATCGCAAATAATCTAATACTATATTCACATAACCATTCGACTTCTACATAATTATCGCAGAATATAATCTGACAGAAACTAAGCAAAACAAAAAAATTTCGGAAGGTGGAAAATGTTAATACGCTTTAGACGGGCTTTAAGGAAATCCGAAAGAATTAAAGGTCGAATATTACAGTTGAGTCTGTTACGTTTAGCTCTATATCAAAAATTTTGTCTCAGCCATCAAATCATAGGTTTGTACTTGTCTGCCAAGTAACTTGACCTGAGACATTGAATCAAAACTGGAAATTTTATTTTATTTATTTACAACACACATGTTAAATTGTTAAATTCCTTTTCCATTCATTTAGTGACATGCCAATATTTTCGTCACGCTGTTGTAACTTGGTCACGGACAAACACCCACTGCAACTGTAATTTATCTTTTGTTACTTTCAGACGTGCGTGTCTGGTGTGTAGACATTTTTGACCTTTTGACACTATAAGTAATTTCTATGATCTATTCTTATGTCTGTTTATAAACTTGTATCGTTATTGTTATTCTTCTTTTTCTTTTTCTCTTTTTACCCACTTTTACCATAATGGCTGGCTGAAAATATGCTTACATCGTTCGCTATGTGCCTATATCAAGCATTTTTGGTGTATTTTCTTATTGTACGAATCTATAAACACTGGATTCAGGGTGAAAATATTTCATTTTGATGATGTGGGTTGAAGCAATTGGTGGGGTAAATATGATTTCAAATTTTGGCACAAAGCCAGCAATTTCGTGGGAGGAGTAAGTATCAACTGCAGGGCACAACTGGTACTTATTTTATCTATCTCGAAAGGATGAAAGGCAAAGTCGACCCCGGCAGCATTTGAACCGGGAACATACAGACGGACGAACTGTTGCTAAGCCTTTTGCGTAATGTGCTAACGATTCTGCCATTAGGGCTAAATATTAATTTAGAAATATGACCAGAGAGGAAATCGCAATCATGTGTGTGTGTCTGTGTGTGTGTGTGTCTGTGTGTGTGTGTCTGTGTGTGTGTCTTTGTGTGTGTGTGTCTTTGAACATATATGCCCATGTACACATATACACACAGACATGTATTTGAAGCTGATTAAAGGAGAAACAGGGAAATATGAACATCTTGAGAATGGTATATTTGTATTATCCTATATGAACATAGGGTTGTGATTGAGTATGGACACTGGTCTAGAAAAAGATTTACTGATCATAACAATGTAACACGTTAAGAAAACGTAAACACGTACACTAAGTTTATTAATTGAATCATGGGTTTATTTAGTGCGTGCTGGAAAAATGTGGAAATAGGATTTCATTCAGGATTCTTGTTCCGGTTCTCTGAATATATTAGTAGCGCTCAGAGCTGCCGAGAGGTAGCGTAAATTTCAAAGAGGCTTACCCATGGTTCTCTCTGGTACCGTATTCAGTATTCTTTCTCACTTCCAA
Source organism: Octopus sinensis (assembly GCF_006345805.1). Lineage (NCBI taxonomy): Eukaryota > Metazoa > Mollusca > Cephalopoda > Octopoda > Octopodidae > Octopus > Octopus sinensis. The sequence goes on from NW_021832860.1 coordinate 45,058, forward strand.
ATTGATATGTGGATTTATGGTACATTTTTTACAACTATTTTCACGCCTGTTATTATCGTAATGGTAGAACTTATAGCAGATCAATTTGATGGATCTTCATTTTTTTTCTTCTACGAGTTCAATCTTGAGTTGTGCTTCTCAGAGGAAACGTTCACATTTGTTAGGTGATAAATTTATTGCGTGCACCTTCTACAAACATAACATTATCATACTTACCGTCACTGTATCATGTTCGGACTTTGATTATCTTATTGTTTTAATCCATAACAACTCTATTTCAAAAGTTGCTACAATATAACTGGAAAGTTTCTTCGGCAATTATTTTTTTATTTATCTATGCGCCCTTTTCAAGCCTATCTAGGCTCATGGACCCGGTTTCCCGGTTTCTATGGCGTATGTGTTCCGCCCCAGCTGGACAGGACGCCAGTCCATCGCAGCGTTACTCAAGAAACAAGAAGAAGGAGTGAGAGAAAGTTGGGGCGAAATAGTACAGCAGGGATCGCCACTACCCCCTGCCGGAGCCTCGTGGAGCTTCAAGTGTTTTCGCTCAATAAACACACATAACGCCCAGTCTGGGAATCGAAACCGCAATCCCTCGACCGCGAGTTCGCTGCCCTAACCACTGGGCCATTGCGCCTCTTTTTTCAGCAATATATATATTCTAAAATATTTTATTTATTTCCCTAAGTGTGTCTTTCTGTGTGTAAACAAAAGGATTTTGGTAGATAAAATACTGACTGATTTTTTTCTGGTTTTGGGACTGAAATATCGGGGTCATGTTCCACATCACTTTTGTTAAATTGCAAAGATTTGCAAGGAAATTAAGTTAGTAATTAGGGAGCAGCGGTGTGACGAAAATTTTGATACGTCATGAAATGAATGAAAACTGAATATAAAAGCTTTTGTGTTCTTTCAAATAGTGATGCATACTCTCCTATTTAATAGCATCCAAATATTACTTCATGTAAAATTTTAAATTAATTTATTTAACACCACTCTCTTTTAATCCACTCGTATAAACTGCTCGTGTGGGTTTTAAAACTTTAGCTCTACGTCAGCTGAATAACAAGATAAATAAATGCAATGTTTGTGGTTAAGATACAAATTTAACGTCAACTGATATCAAACAGTTTTGTTTCATAACAAAAAAAAAGAAAACTTATTTTTTCCACCCACGTTAATCACGTGTTATTTGAAGAATTCACGAGGGGAACATTTCCTGAATGGGCAATGGTAATTGATTTTTCTGTTGTGAAATGGATATCTAAATTGTGAAGACATATTTGATTACTGCCGGAAGTGAACCAATTCCAATTTATCATCGGATAGAGCCAGAAAATTAATTACTAAAATCTTTCTTCAAAATGTAAATAAATTTCTGCAATAACGTCTGACTTTTAGAAAGCTGAGTAAGAACACATCAATATTGTTACATGGCTATAGAATTTTAGTGTGCCTTAAACAATTTAATAATAATAATAATAATAATAATAATAATAATAATAATAATGATAAGATAGAGAAATTAAGGCCAACAGACCTAGATAGAGAAATTAAGGCCAACAGACCAGATATAGTTGTCAGAGATCATGAAGAAAAAAAATGCTTTCTAATTGATGTATCAATACCGGCAGATGACAACGTGTCTCTAAAAGAAATGGAGAAACTCTCAAAATACAAAGACCTGGAAATAGAGGTAACTAGAATGTGGAACCTGAAAACAGAAACAATTCCTATCATAGTAGGTGCATTAGGCATGATAAAAAAATATTCAGACAAATACATAACAAAAACACCAGGACTTACAAACACATATAACATACAGAAAATTGCACTACTAGGCACTGCACACATCCTACGCAGAACACTTTCCATACAATAACCATCAGAGCATCACAACAAATCACAGCACATACCCAAGGCACACAGAGCTGCGCTCGGTAGTGAAGTGAAAGCACGCTATAAAAATAAAACTACTGAATAATAATAATAATAATAAATGTTCTCCTCGCCGCCTTAATAATAATAATAATAATAATAATAATAATAATAATAATAATAATAATAATAATAATAATAAAAGTGCAAAAAATCGTGTTAACTGGAACGACTCATGTACTTAGAAGAGCATTATCGCTGTGAAAACAACATCCATTCATGAATTTATTTATTAATAATTTTTTTTAAATACATATTTTTACCTGTGAATTTGCGCGTGTAATCTGGGAATGCATACAATGAGCTTCTCTGCCCTACGTGTACGGAAAACACCCGGCGAGAAATGGAAGAAAATTTGAAGAAAGAAGGAAAGTGATGATGATGATGGTAATGATAATGATGATAATAATAATAATAATAATAATAATAATAATAATAATAATAATAATAATAATAATAATAATAATAATAATGATAATAATAATAAACGACTTCATGACAAAATTTGACATAGGGCTGATAGAAACATTGAAATCATTACCTGGCCATGAACCAATGGTCTTTTTATCTGGGAAGAAACGAAGTATTGTCTCTGTGTCAGCTTTGCACAAATCTATGGCTTCAAATCAGCATCTAATTCTCGTCGATTGTTTCAAAATGTAGAGTAATTTTTTCTCTTTAGACGGAAGACTTAAAATTTCAGTATACATATACGCTTATTTAATTGCTGGATAAGTGTATGTATGTATGTATGTATGTATGTATGTATGTATGTATGTATGTATGTATGTGTGTGTGTGTGTATGTATGTGTGTGTGTATGTATGTATGTATGTATGTATGTATGTATGTGTGTGTGTGTATGTATGTATGTATGTATGTATGTGTGTGTGTATGTATGCACGTATGTATGTATGTATGTATGTATGTATGTATGTATGTATGTATGTATGAAAAAGAGGCAATTTCTACTCTTCTCCCCTGGAAGCCATCAACTCGCAATACCAGAGGGCGCACACTCTCCTACCCCGATGTAATCTCCAGGGATACAGGCATCCAGCAACAGGACCTCCGTAATGTCATGATAGACCGTGAAGTCTGGCGTAGCATGGTAAATTCCATTGTCTCGACCACGGTCGAACAATGATGATGATGATGTATGTATGTATGTATGTATACTTTATTTGCGTGTTAACAAGGCAAATCAACGTTTTAAGTTGAATAAATCTTCACAAATTTTCAAGCATGCTACTTGGAAGAATTGCTAGCCATATCCATCCTGAATCCACCAGTAGAGTCTTGAGCACTCATCCTCACTGTTTGACAGCGTGTGTGTGTTTGTGTGTGTGTGTAGGTGTATATATATATATATATATAAATTACGTGATCACGTGACCGACCAGACTATCTGGTATTGTTACACATCACTGGTCACAATGCGCTTTGCATTGTTTGACTCAATCAAATTACGCCACCCCGCTGGCTAGGTGAGCAGACCAGCGTCCTCCTTTGATCCCGTTGCACTGGAGCAACGTGAAATGAGGTCTTTAGCTTAAGAACACAGTAGGCTCCCCTGTCTGGGTATCGAACCCATGATCGCGAGATCGTGAGTGCAACAGACTAACCCCCATTAGGCCACGTGCCTTCATATACATGGGTTTTTCCAATATGATGACGGTACTGGTCAAGTGAGAGCACAAATATCAAGAAGCACTTCGTTCCGTATTTGTACGGAATGTCATTCAATTGACTTCTCTGATTTCGTCGACTATCGCCGGCTTTGTGCCGGAAACATTATCTCTAAAGTTGTCCCATTAACAAGTTTAATGGGGTGAGACCCCGACAACAATGGCGGTATTCTACTTAGGGCGGCGAGCTGGCAGAATCGTTAGCAAGCCGGGCTAAATGCGTAACCGTATTTCGTCTGCCGTTACGTTCTGCGTTCAAATTCCGCCGAGGTCGACTTTGCCTTTCATCCTTTCGGGGTCGATTAAATAAGTACCAGTTACGCACTGGGGTCGATATACTCGATTTAATCTGTTTGTCTGTCCTTCTTCCTCCTCTCTGTGTTTAGCGCCTTGTGGGTAGTAAAGAAATAGGTATTCTACTGACCCCGTTGTTACACTACTCTTGTTTAGCAAAATCTCATCAAGGCAACTGCTTACATTACTATTGTACAATGGGGGCGGCTGCTCTAACTTCCTGGGAACATAACTCTACATCTTCAAATCCTCTTGATTGGTTGGCATGATAGATTGTCACACTGATTTCAAGTAAACGTTATTCGTCAATTTACCGACAAAACAAGAATGGTCCAATTAACCATTTTGATGATAATATGTTCTATACTATAATTCCTGGTATATTCACATGATGTTCCTTCACAATATGCGGATTTTCGACTCTCCGATAACGGGGTGCAACTGTGGTGGCTAATTTGAGTTAAATGTAACCTCAAAACCCAACACAATTTCTTTTGGGGAAATCTTTCATCGTTTACTTGTTTCAGTCATTACACTGCATCCATGTTGGATTACTACCTTCAAAATTTTTTATTCGAATGAATCGATCCCAATACACTTTAACCGTTTTTTTTTTTCAAAGCCTGGTACTTATTCTATCGGTTTCTTTCACCGAACAACTAAATTACAGGGACGTAAAGACATCAACACCGGCTGTCAAGAAGTGGTGGAAACACACACACGTGCACGCATACACTCACACACACACACGATGAACTTCTTTCTGCTTCTGTCTACCAAATCTACTCACAAGGCTTTGATTGGGCCGAAGTCGACTTTGCCTTTCATCCTTTAGGAATCGATGAATCAAGTGCCAGTTGCGTACTGGGGTCTATCTATTTTACTGACCCTCCTCCCACCAAATTCCAGGCCTTGTGCCTATGTTAGAAAGGATTATTTCTAATGGCTAAATCTGAAAAGAAATGAAAATAAAGTGAATTAGCAGAAATTTAAAAGTGTGTATATATATATATATATATATTATATATATATATAGGCTCTCTGCTATGTGTGTGTGTACGTGCGTGTGTGTGTGTTCAGTGTTTGTGAGTGTGTATGTAAGTGTAAAATAGAAAACAATAATCAATATTCCGACAAGGTTTTATTGGAGACTTTTGTGCTACACACGCGCGCACGCATAAATTTACATCATATCACAATATTAACAACAGACAATGAAGAAATAAGTAATGACAAATGTTTTTGTGCTATAATCGAATTCCAAATAAACAACATAACACCGTATATAACATTTGTACGTCTCTCTTTTTCTTGCAGGCTTCCACTCGACACACCACAATTTTAACAACAAACAATGATGGACTATATGCTAGCTACAGAGGCAGTAATTATACCTCGGAGTATTAATACTACCTCTGTCGCTAATATAGACTTTTCTCTCAAACCCACTGATTAATCTCTCATGGTATCTACCGTATGGCTTTCTCTAACACAGGGTAAAAATGTTAAAGACCCTCCTTCGGCCATGAATGACCATAGGATTGCACAAGTCCGGGTAAGGTTGTTTATGGAAGATCAGCAGTCGCCCATCTATACCAGCCTCCGCTCTCCACGCCACGAATGTTATCCAAGTGAAAGGCAAACACCGATACATCTGTAGAAGACACTTGCTCAAGGTGCCACGCGGTGGGACTGAACCCGGAACCATGTGGCTAGTAAGCAAGCTACTTACCACACAGTGACTCCTTAATACTGTATCTGTCGCAAATAGATATCTTTTCTAGAGCTGACTGGCTAATCGCGACACCAACGCCTATTCTGGCACTGTTTTTTTTCTATATATTGCTGGTGGGGAAACGGTTGTGCGCCCATCATTGAGAAAACTAAGGAAGGTAGAAATAACGTGATCTGGTGGTTTCTGCGCTTGAGGCAGCGGGGATTTACCTCCCTACTAGCGACATAAACAAGAGTGCACTTTGTGCCAAAAGCCAATATGAGATCTTCTCTGGTGGTATCTACCGCAGTAGGGATTCTTAAAGATTACCTCTCAATAATGAAATAATTTCATCATAATTCTCATTTTATTTATTTCACTCATTAGACTGCAGACATGCAGAGGCGCAACCTTGAAGAATTTTTGATCGAATGAATCGACCCCAGAGCATTTTTTAAAGCCTGGTACACATTCTATGGAGTTCTTTTGCCGAACCGCTAAGTTACGTTGGTGGGGGGCAAAGACACAAAGACACGCGCACAAGATATGTATGGCGGTGCCCCAGCATGGCCACAGCTCGTGAGCTGAAACTACAATCAATCAATCATATACGATAGGATTCTTTCAGTTTTCCTCTACCAAATCCATTCACAATACTTTTATCGGCCCGGGGCTTGCCCACGGTGTCATGTTGCTTCTAAACAATTGTACAGTTTTACAACAATACAATATTTCATGATAGTTGTACTAAAATGATTCTACGGAACAACATAATTGCCGCCAAACAGTGTTTTCCTTTACCAAAGCCATTCACAATGTTTCTATCGGCCTGGGGCTTGCACAATGTGTCACGAAATTGCTTCTAAACATAATTGTAAGATTTCATGACTGTTGTACTAAAATGATGCTACGGTACACAATATTCATGAAATCAACACAAAAGAACTTAATCACTAATAAAAATGTAAGCAAATTCTTTTACAAATTATTTTGCCAAGTTTCTTTCGCTTGGAACCTAAAGTGAAGCATACTCTATCATTTCTGCTATTGGCACAAGTCCCGAAATATTTGGTGAGGAGGGAGTTAATCGATTATATCGACCCCAGTGCAAGACTGGTGCTTATTTTATTGACTGTGAAATGAAAAGGCGACCTCGGCGGAACCTGAACTCACAAGGTAAAGTCAGCCGAAATACCACTAAGAATTTAATTCTGTGTGCAAATGATTCTGCCAGTTCTCAGTCTTGCAGTGAAGCATAATTATTGCTTTCAGATTTATATATATATCAATATATATCAATATATATATATATATATATATATATATATATATATATATATATATATATATATCGTGACGCATATTTGCCATTTGAATATGGCTAACCCCATAGGGTGGATGCTACTGTAGTTTGTAGCCCCAGGAAGATACCTCCTCCAGCTGGCTATAGACACACTATCTGTGCCCTATCAGTATTTGTGAAGGGAAGTCATCCTTCTCGTCTTCAACTTATGATACACACGGACTCGAGTTTCAAGGTGTTTACCTATCATCAGCGTGTGACAGTCATAGTTGTCGACGAGAATTCAGTTTCCCTCACAAATACATATACTTTTTCCAGTGTCGATTGTGAGGGAAACTGAATTCTCGTCGACAACTGTGATTGTCACACGCTGATGATAGGTAAACACCTTGAAACTCGAGTCCGTGTGTATCATAAGTTGAAGACGGGAAGGATGACTTCCCTTCACAAATACTGATAGGGCGCAGATAGTGTGTCTATAGCCAGCTAGAGGAGGTATCTTCCTGAGGCTACAAACTACAGTAGCATCCACCCTTAGGGGTTAGCCATATTCAAATGGCAAATATGCGTCACGATGTGTTACCGCTACTGTTTATAACTCGCTCTGAGATTTATCATTGCTTGATTTCACTTTTTCAATATCAGTGTCAATCGACACTGGAAAAAGTATATGTATTTGTGAGGGAAACCGAACTTTTAGAAATAGCAGCCAAAAAATTTTAGCTACTTCCTCTACTATAAGAAAAGTCTCCCAGACAATGTTTTAAATATACCGTAAATAGTCTTTTTACTTACTGAACACTACTTGGTAAAATTGATAATTAACAATTAATTAATTTTACCCTTTTATTATTGACAAAATAATTCTTTCTCCCTGATAATAAACTACAGATCCCTCTGTAGGGACTTGTTGCTCTATAACTCACGTGGGTGGACGAGGGAGGTTACAGAGTCTCATTCGTACTTTTTGAATTCGTTAATACTAGCGGTCGAAGATGGTTTGTCTGGGATTACTCATATCAGACGGGTATGTTCGATTTTTAGTGCTCTCAAACCTTGGGCTGATGACGGAAATGTTGATCTCTATATCCAACTAATCCAGAAACGGCGTTCTCAAGTAATCGATGTACGCGTGATCTTTCGTTATTTTTGCCTCTATACCTACGTGAATTATTTTTGAGTATACATTGTCTGGGAGACTTTTCTTATACTAGAGGAAATAGCTAAACTTTTTTGGCTGTTATTTCTAAAAGTTCGGTGTGTGGTAAAGTAAATTATTTCACTGAACCCTAATTATATAACGTAAAGTTTTAAATATACCGTAAATGGTCTTTTTACATACTGAACACTACTTGGTAAAATTGATAATTAATAATTAATTAATTTTACCCTTTTATTATTGACTATATATATATATATATATATATATATATATATATATATATATATATATATATATATATATATATATATTCTGCGTTCTGCGTGTATGTATAAATATAATCATTTATTTCGCTCAGTATGTTTAGCTGATGAAGGAAAAGTTTTCATTTAACTAGACTAGAAATTGATCGTTCCTAAACTTCCGGAATAGTTTATGAATTTCTATATGCCCGCTTCCTCGCTTTCAACAAATGTGATATATATATATATATATATATAATATATATATATATATGTATGTATGTATGTATGTATGTATGTATGTATGTATATATAATAATTTATGAATTTCTATATGCCTGTTTCCTCGCTTTCAACGAATGTGAAACATACATATCTATGTATGTATGTATATATATATATACATACACACATACATATATGAATGTATATATATATTATATATATATATATATATGTGTGTGTGTGTGTGTGTGTGTTGTGTGTGTGTGTGTGTGTGTGTGTGTTTGTGTGTGTATAGAAAGAGAGAGAGTGCATGTTATAAAATCCATTATTAGAATATAAAACAGTCAAAACCAAACTCTCAGGTTAAAGAAATTATAATTTAAGATTATAAACACCTGCTTTCTTGTTTTATTAATTTCGCCTATTACTTAATGCTTAGGAATACATTTCTTCGGATAGTTTTATTTATGTGTGTGCGTGTGTGTGTTTAAGAGAAGATATGCGTGTGTGTGTGTGTGTGTGAGAGAGAGAGAGAGAGGGGGGAAGAAAGAGACAAAGAGAGAGGCAGAAAGAGAAACTCACAACATCAAACATTATGAAACCGTAAACCCTAGAAGAGTGTATATGGTTATAAACATGTACTTGGGGAAGGGGGCTTGAATAATGGCCCTCCCCACTTATTAATTCTTCAGATCCCCCCACTGCTGTTATCCCCCTCTCTTTATTGATATAACAGCTAGACAATCTAATAATTATTGTATTTTACGTTAAAATATATATATACTAGCAGAAAATCACCTTCCTGACGATTTTTTGCAAGTCACTTGATATTAATTTCACATTTGATTTCCAATTGTAATAATTTTTAAGATAAATTACGTCTAATTATTTCTTTGTATAATAGTACCCATTTGCTTAGTAAGTATTGTTTTCATTATTTTATCACAGTCAAAATCTCTCTTTTTTAAGCAAACATCAAGGTAGTCCCACTACGAGGGAGGCAGTTTGTTAAGTTTAACTTTCCTCTCAAAGCAATATAGAGATTTCAGTTGAGCAGCCCTTCTATAAGCTTTGCAGTGTGTGTGTGTGTGTGTGTGTGTGTTTGTGTGTGTATAGAAAGAGAGAGAGTGCATGTTATAAAATCCATTATTAGAATATAAAACAGTCAAAACCAAACTCTCAGGTTAAAGAAATATAATTTAAGATTATAAACACCTGCTTTCTTGTTTTATTAATTTCGCCTATTACTTAATGCTTAGGAATACATTTCTTCGGATAGTTTTATTTATGTGTGTGCGTGTGTGTGTTTAAGAGAAGATATGCGTGTGTGTGTGTGTGTGTGTGTGAGAGAGAGAGAGAGAGGCAGAAAGAGAAACTCACAACATCAAACATTATGAAACCGTAAACCCTAGAAGAGTGTATATGGTTATAAACATGTACTTGGGGAAGGGGGCTTGAATAATGGCCCTCCCCACTTATTAATTCTTCAGATCCCCCCACTGCTGTTATCCCCCTCTCTTTATTGATATAACAGCTAGACAATCTAATAATTATTGTATTTTACGTTAAAATATATATATACTAGCAGAAAATCACCTTCCTGACGATTTTTTGCAAGTCACTTGATATTAATTTCACATTTGATTTCCAATTGTAATAATTTTTAAGATAAATTACGTCTAATTATTTCTTTGTATAATAGTACCCATTTGCTTAGTAAGTATTGTTTTCATTATTTTATCACAGTCAAAATCTCTCTTTTTTAAGCAAACATCAAGGTAGTCCCACTACAGAGGGGAGGCAGTTTGTTAAGTTTAACTTTCCTCTCAAAGCAATATAGAGATTTCAGTTGAGCAGCCCTTCTATAAGCTTTGCAGTGTGTGTGTGTGTGTGTGTGTGTGTTTGAGAGAGAGGGGCAGGAAGAGAGAACATTGCAAACAGTAAATGAAATATACATGAAATGAGAAAATAGTATGAATAAAAAGACATAACTACACATGTATACACCCTCGACATTGTTGCCTCACAACATCCAAAAAAATGGATTCTTTTTAATTAAATTTTTTACAAATACCGCTTAGATGTTGTAGCTTCAGAGTATATAGGGATTTATCAGAAATAATTTTTTCGAGGGGGCGGGGAGAGAAGACTTTGGTAAAATTCACGCGATCCGACGTTTTTCCCTCATAACTTCCAGGAAACTTCCAGGTATTTTTTAATGGAAATTTATGCAAATACCTTTCAAACTACATAAATTACGATTATAAAGAAATTTGTGGGGAAAATCTTTTCCGCGGGTTTGGAGAGAGTAGTTTCTGATCAGGAAGATCAATTAAGTTACAACTATGTTTTGACGGGAATTTTCCCCATTTTTTTTTTAAATCACAGCCTTCGAAATGGTGGGGCTGGGGGTATCTTTGTATGAGAAAGTTTCGAAATGTTTTTTTAGAACTCCATCTCCCTTATCATCCCACTCTGGATATATTTTGGTCAATTTTTGTTGCACTTTAAAACCATGGTTGTAGCCGTTTCGGTAAGAAAAAAAGAAAAGAAATTGTTTGTATTTTCAGAGGGAAAATCAGAGTGATTTTATGGGAGATTTGGCTGTCGTTTCTAGCGCATCCCAAGACAACCCTCCACGTTTCTCTATCACTATTGATGTTTTTCAATATTTTTCTCCCCATAAATACATTTATATGCTAAAGAAAAGAAAATTTGGAAAATTATGAATTTCTTGCAACCTGCCCCCGGTTGTTTCTGTCTATAAATTAAAATATCGGAAAGCCTGAGAAACTCATTGCTGACATTTATCCACATTGGTTTAAAGAAAAGCTGCATAAACGATAATTCATTTTAATACCATAATTTTCTGTTAGAAAATGTCTTTTCTTACACGCACACGCGGCTTCGCTTGCCCGAGGTGCCATGCAGTGGGACTGAACCCAGAGCTATGCGGTTGGGAAGCAGGCTTCTTACCACACAGCCACGCCTGCGTCTGGTATTACTTGTAGTCTTTGTTCTTTTTCTGCTTTTTCCATATCTATATTATATTCCACCAATGGAGCACACGTGTGTTACTTCGACATCATCATTCTATAAAATGTGTTTAATAGGAGAAAAATATTGAGAAAAAAAAACATCAATATATGTGAGAATGAAAATTTGGGGTGGTTTGGATTGTGCTAGAAACAACAGCCTTGAATTGTTCACATTTTCCTCTGAAAATATTACAATTTTAGTTTAACCAAAAGGCTCCTCCCATGGTTTTTAAGTTAAAAAGAATTGGCCACAATCGGTCCGGGTAGTTATTATTGTAAGGCTTATGGCATTCCAACCAGCCATAACAACAATCTCTCTTCTTAATTTTTTAAAAAATTATTCCGGTATATTAAAAAATTATTTTTTTCATCAAAAATATTCATTTGACAAACTCCGGAAACTGATAATTTTCTTGAAATTGTGCCTCGTATCAAAGTCATATTATCTAATAGCATACATACATTCAACACAAAATCACTTAAAAATTATACTTGTATAAAAATTATACTCGTGTATCAAAAAGTTTTCACTTTACCAAAAATATTCATGTAACAAACTCCAGAAACTGATCATATTCATGAAACTGTGCCTCGAATTAAAGTTATATAAATATTAATAAATTATTATTAATGAAAGTAGAGGCGAGAGAGAAAATATCGCCTTCAACGAATTAATATTTTTTATTGTTAAAGTGAATGCAATGAATATTTAATTTTTTGAATAATTGGACGTAGTGAAGGCAAATAATTTTTAAATTTACTAAAAATTGGAGTTCAAAATTCAATAAACTACAGAAATCGAAATTATAAAAAATTTCTTAGAACATGAATGCATATATGTATGAGAATCGGCATAGCACGCCCATGTGACAACAAGATGAATGTGAAAGAAGAAGAAAAAATAAACAACTATTGACGATTTGCAGTAGGAAATACGAAGGTTGTGGTCAAGGAAGAAAGTAGACGTGATACCAATAGTAATTGGTACATTTGGAAGTATCAGCACTCAACTACCTGCATGGCTGAAAAAGACTGGTGCAAGTGTGATGGTAGAAAACCTACAAAACTCAGCATTGCTTGGAACTGCAAGAATTCTTTGCAGGGCTTTTGAAGCATGACCAGTAAGTAAGCAAGTGTCACCTTAGTCTGCTGGCTGTGAGCAGTTGACGCTTTCCACCACACCCAGCACAATAAGCTGTGAGTTTTCATATAATGATAATAATAATAATAGTAGTAGTAATAGTATTATTATTATTATAATTATTATTATTATTATTATTATTAGTAGTAGTAGTAGTAGTAGTAGTAGTAGTAGTAGTAGTAGTAGTAGTAGTAGTATAGTAGTAGTAGTAGTAGTAGTAGTAGGGTCAGCTAGGATACTTAGGCGGGTTCGTGGGATCGAATGTTACTTGTTGTAACATGATACTAGGCATATTTTTCTTTTCTAATAGTCTGATATGTTGTGTGTATAATAATAATAATAATAATAATAATAATAATAATAATAATAATAATAATAATAATAATAATAATTCTGATCTTAACTAATTGGAAGTTTTAACTTGTACATTGTTTTGTCTTAGTGTAAAAGATGGGCTACAGCTTGTCAGTTGTTTGACCTTAACCAGTTGAGCATGTCCCTTAGTGGCTGACGATATGTGCATCTCTGATCACAAGAGCAAAAGTAGTGGGGGAGCATCATAGCCATGTGTTGAGAGGAATTTTGGGGTTTGAATAATTCACTTCTGGAAACATGGGTGTTTCGTTGAACATCCTTAAACAACCCTTATTCAGGGACCTTTTGAGCGGGATGGGTTACTCGACCAGAAGAAAATTCTAACTGGACCCCACCTGCAAGGTCATGTGCTGTTTATCTTGATATGAGATCACCATGTCGCGCACATATGGTTGTGATGCATGTGCCTGGTATATCCTTATCAGACGGGTAGTTATGATGGGTATATTGGGCTTCATATATTTTACCCCAGTGCCACTTTGATGGCATGCATTGCTCTCTCACTCAATAATAATAATAACTACAGCAACAATAACTACTACTACTACTACTACTACTACTACTACAAATAGAAATCTATTAAAATCTGTATTCAATAATTAAGATAAAAATACCAATTTTCAAACATTTAAATAATTGCTGACGAAACGGCTGAAAGTTCTATCTCACGTTAATGACAAAGAAGAAGAAGAAGAAGAAAAGAGAAAGAAGAGAAGAAGAAGAAGAAGAAAAGAAGAAGAAGAAGAAGAAGAAAAGAAGAAGAAGAAGAAGAAGAAGAGAAGAAGAAGAGAAGAAGAAGAAGAAGAAGAAGAAGAAGAAGAAAGAAGAAGAAGAAGAAGAAGAAGAAGAAGAAGAAGAAGAAGAAGAAGAAGAAGAAGAAGAAGAAGAAAAAAGAAGAAGAAGAAGAAGAAGAAGAAGAGAAGAAGAAGAAGAGAGAAAAGAAGAAGAAGAAGAAGAAGAAGAAGAAGAAGAAGAAGAAGAAGAAGAAGAAAAGAAGACGAAGAGAAAGAAAGAAGAAGAAAAGAAGAAGAAGAAGAAGAAGCGGTTATTTCGGTGATAATGAAGCAAAAATCCCTTTAATGATGGTTTCCTATTTTCATATCAGAAAAATTTTCTTAACCTTGTCTTGGAATTAAGATAAATCTAGAATTAGTTATTCTTAATAATTCTGTAATAATTACATTTAAGATGCAAATTTACTAATTCTTAAAATAGATTCAAGATAATTTAAAGTGCTAATGTTTCGAATAAAAATATGTTCATCCATCGAATGAATTTCAGCGTGCATAAGACCCTCAAGTTATATTTGTAGTGTTTTTAAAAGGATGTATAAATTTGAATACGAGTGTACATGGACTTCCCAGAAACACGGATTATTTATCATTGTGATTTTTTCATCACATCCATAAATTAATTCTAAATGCATAATAAAATATAATTCGGTACGGAGAATTAGCGTTGAAAGGGCAATAACTCTTGAACGCTAGTGAAAATAGATATACAAAAGTTATTTCCCTTGATAATTTGGTGGTTTCGTTTAAATCAGATTTGTTTGTGTAAAGCACGATCAGGTTCGATTTTTATACCTGTGAACCAGCCATATGATACTGATTCTGCGGAATACTCAGTCACTAAAGCGTTCACACGTTGATGGAATGATATCATCAGTTTTTAAGTTACAATTTTATTACAGGTGAAAAGAAAAAGACAGAAAGAAAACAGGAAAATGTGAATCACGATTAAAAGGAAATAGCTAAGATTAGCAAAGATTGTTGTTGTTGTTGTTATTGATGAGCTGGAAGAATCGTTAGCAATATATCGGCCGTCTTTGCGTTCTGAGTTCAATTTCCGCCTAGGTCGAGTTTGCCTTTCTTCATTTCGGGATCGATAAATTAAGTACCAGTGAAACACTGCAGTGGATGTAATCCACGGGTTCCCCTCCCCACAAAATGTCTGGTCTTGTGCCATTAGTAGAAAGGATTATTATTATTATTATTATTATTATTATTATTATTATTATTATTATTTTTATTATTATTGTTGCTGTTGTTCTTCTTCTTTTGTAGTTGTTGTTGTTCTTGATGCTGTTGTCGTTATTATTATTACTCTTATTGTTATTATTATTACTATTATCATCATCATCATCATTATTATTATTATTATTATTATTATTATTATTATTATTATTATTTTACTATTAAAGGCGGTGAGCTGGCTGAATCGTTAGCACGCCGGGCGAAATGCTTAGCGGTATTTCGTCTGCCGCTACGTCCTGAGCTCAAATTCCGCCGAGGTCGACTTTGCCTTTCATCCTTTCGGGGTCGATAAATTAAGTATCAGTTACACACTGTGGTCGATGTAATCGACTAATCCGTTTGTCTGTCCTTGTTTGTCCTCTCTGTGTTTAGCCCCTTGTGGGTAGTAAAGAAATAGGTATTTCCCCACTTATTCCGTTCTAAGTTCAAATTCCGCCGACATTTACTTAGCTTTTCATACTTTCAGGGGTCGATAAAATATATATCAGTCGAACACTGGGGTCGATGTAATCGACTCATCCCCTTCTCTAGAAATGCTGATTTGTGGAGGAAATGCTTAACGGTTTTTCGCCCGTCACTACATTTTGCGTTCAAATTCCGCCGAGGTCGATTTTCTCTTTCATCCTTTCGGGGTCAATTAATTAAGTACCTGTTGCGTACTAGGGTCGATATAATCGACTTAATTCGTGTGTCTTTCCAAACAAGGACAGACAAACGGATTAAGTCGATTGCATCCACTCCAGTGCGTAACTGGTACTTATTTATCGACCCCGAAAGTATGAAAGGCAAAGTCGACCTCGGCAGAATTTTAACTCAGAACGTAGCGGCAAACGAAATACGACTACGCATTTCGCCCGGCGTGCTAACGATTCTGCCAGCTCGTCGCCTGAATTGATTAGAAGTAATGAGTCAATGAGCAGTGAGAATCGTTAGCTACACTGGTCGCAATGCTTGGCTGCATTTATTCCAGCTTTTCTTTCTGAGATCAAATGCCTCCGAGGTCACCTTTTCTTTCATTCTTTCGTAGCCCATAAAATGAGTATAAATTACAATCTTAGCCCCTCGCCTTAAAAACAGGTTGCTTTGTGCTATATTTAGAAAAAATGACAAATATTAAATTATATAATATTAAGTCATATAATAATGACAAATATTAAACTAAAATTTAGATCAATATACAAATTCATTGATACTGGTTTCAAATTTTCGAGGTGAGGTGTAAGACAATTACATCAACCCCGGCTTTCAACTGGTACTTCTTTTATCGACTCCAAAAGGATGAAAGGCAAAGTCGACCTTGGCGTAATAAATTCATTGATCGTAAATAGTCTTCTGATATATGCATGACATGGAGTATATTGGCTTGCTATGAGAAACGATAAGTGTACATTTAAATAAGAAACGTTATGAATTTGTTCTATGAAAATGCAGACAGTGTAATTTCGGTTAAACGTTCATTAAATTACAGATTTAAAGTAATATATGGTGTGAGACAAAGGTATATTATATCACGTAGCCTATTAAGTGTTTCGCTCGGTATGCTAACGTTTCGGCCAGTTTGCCGCCTTTCCCTTGCCTCGTTTCCTTGCCTGGGAGAAAATGTTTAGCGGCATTTTTGCGACTGTTATGTGTGTGTAAGTATGAATGCATGTGTATAAGTATATATATATATATGTGGGGGGGGGTATATGTGTGTGTGGTGTGTGTTTTGTGGTGGTGTGTATATATATACATGTATGTATAATATATATATATATCTATATATATACATAACTATATCTACATATATACATATATATCATAACTTATACTATATGTATAATATATATATATATATATATATATATTATATATTACGCGATAAAGAAGCAACAGAATGATACGGTTTTTAGTACAATCGTTTCATCATACAAGGAACCGCTTATTAAAAGTTGCAAAAAAATTACAGCAATAAACGTGTCCCGTACTCATCAGCTAAAATACCGATGTGATTCTCTAGACATCCTAGTGGTTGAGGTTATACTCATGAAGTATGTAGATAATTAAGTCCATACCACAAGATTCAAAGTTCATTAAAGTTCTTTAAAATATGTACAGTCTTTATCACATAATTTACAAAAAGTTTTAATAGCATCACAGAGAAGGTGACCTAACCTAGTGCACATATGAATTTCCAGAGATATGAGGAGGGATTACATACTCACAGACGACAAATTTATCCATTGTTAATCACACAAGACGAGGTGGGTCTCAATTCCTACATTAGCATTACCGAGAGGGTGCATTTA
>NW_021832860.1:67500-95000 GCF_006345805.1 Octopus sinensis
AACACCCATGTTTCCAGAGGTGAATTATTCAAACCCCAAATGATCCCTCTCAACACATGGCTATCATGTTCCCCCACTACTTCTGCTCGTGTCAGAGATGCACATATCATCAGCCGCTAGGGGACATGCTCAACTGGTTAAGGTCAAACAACTGACAAGCAAATCTGTGGTATTGAGCAGAATATTTGCTGTAGCCCATCTTTTATACCAAGACAAAACAATGTACATGATAACACTTCCAATCAGTTAAGTTTAGAAGCCATGAGAGCCACTGACTGGTACTGCCTCAGGGCATTTATTATTATTATTGTTATTATTATTATTATTATTATTATTATTATTATTATTATTATTATTATTATTATTATTATTAGTTGATGAAAAACTCACAGCTTATTTTACTGGGTATGGTGGAAAGTGTCAGCTGTCCACAGTCAGCAGACTAAGGTGACACTTGTTTACTGGTGATGCTTTAATAACCCAGTGAAGGATTCTTGCACTTCCAAACAATGTTAACTTTTATAGATGTTCTACTTTTACATTTGTATCATTCTTTTTCATAATAATGATAGATTTTTTATAGATTCCTGAATCCTATCATTATTTTTCTTGTTTCCCTGTCTATTTTGATTAGTTCATTTAATGTCCAGTAAAGGATATTGTAGCTGTAACTTAAAACTGGAACGTCTAAAGTGTTGTCACCTATTATCTTGTTTTTAGCATTGAGCTCTGTTTTTAATATTGATCTAACTCGTCTATAGTATTCTTTATTATTTTCTCTTTCATTTGTGTGTGTTGTATCGTATCTAGTTCATGATTCCGAAATATTTGTATATCCGGCTTTGGTTTAATTCTCTTATTTCATTTGCTTTATCTAGTGTGATGTTGCTACTCTTAACTAGTTTTCCTCTTTTCAAGGTTGCTTTGGCATATTTTTCTAAACCAAATTTCTTATTTATTTCTTTGGAAAATCTCTGTAGTAATGTTTCCAGCTGTTTATCATTTGTAGTGTACAGTTTTAGGTCATCCATATATAAGAGGTGGCTGATTGTTTTGCCGTAACCATTGTATTCGCATCCAGTTCTGTTTAGCATATCAGATAAAGGTGTCAATGCCAAGCAGAAAAGGAGTGGAGAGAGAGTGTCTCCCTAGAATATTCCTCTTCTAATGGAAATGCCTTTGGTTTTTATGAGTCCCTCTTTTGTTTGGAGCTGTAGCATTGTCTGCCATTTATTCATAGAGTGTTGTATATATTTTCTGGTTATTGGTGCTACCTTGTTCATGGCTAGTGCTTCTAGGACCCATGTGTGGGGAATACTATCAAAAGCCTTTCGGTAATCAAACCAGGCCATAGTTAGACCTTTCTTCTTTCTGCGGCTGTCTTCGGTTATGGCTCTATTGATCATTACTTGATCTTTACAGCCGTATCAGCCCTTGCAGCATCCCTTCTGCTTTTCTGGAAACGGGTTGTTTTCTTCCAGATGCTTGCTCGTCCTCTGCGATATTATTGCAGTAAAGGCTTTGTAAATTGTAGGGAAACAAGTAATTGGTCTGTACTTTGTGGGTTTGCCGTTTCAGTGGATATGGAAATTAGGATAGTTTTCCCTTTCGTGAGCCATTCAGGCATTATCTCTGGCTCTGATAGTATGTCGTTAAAGTTTCCAGCCAGTTTTTTGTGTATTTCAGTCAGATATTTTAACCAGCAGTTGGGGATCTTGTCGTGCCCAGGTGCCTTCCAGTTGCTTAGTTTTTGCAGTGTCTGGGTGACCTCTTCCGTTGTTATAGGGGTTTAGAATTGTTCATTTGCTAAGTTCGTTGTTTTAATAGTCCTTTTCTGAGGTTGTTCCTTCGCTACAACAACCGCTCATATGTTGATGGTAGTTACAAGGATCCTTGATTTGAGTTTTGATTTAAAGAGCAGTTTAAGGCGCTTGAAATATGCAGAGATGACCTTGTCTTTCATTTATTTATGCATAACACTGTCCAGCTCCAGGATCCCAAGGTACTTGTACTCATCATCATCCGGGTCTTCCATTCTCTCTCAGTTTGGCAATTCTATGCCTCTACAATTTACTCTTTTCTCCCGCTTCAAAGTAAGCACCGCACGCTTCGAGATACTGAATTACACCCCTAAATCTTTGCAGCACATTTGCACAGTCTCACCCAACATCTCAATTTCAGGCTCTGCTTTTGCAAACAGTTTTAAATCACCCACAAAGAGAAGGTAGTTGAGACAAAGTCCATTCTTTCTCAGCTCAGTACGCGTCGACTTTGCGTAGGACTACAGAAAATGAGATCAAGACTATAACAAATAACAGAGGTGAACAAGAGTCTCCTTGGAAGATAATTCGTTTGATTGTTGCCTTGGCTAAATGCTAGTTGTCGCAGGAAATACGTGTTTTCTAACTAGGCATGCAGTTCTTAACCAGTGCACACACGGTCTCAGCTATTCCACACATGTCGAATGTTTCCAAAATCCACGAATGCGGCAACGTGTTGTAAGCCGTTTTAAAATCTATCCAGGCCATGCATAGGATTTTTGGTACCGTCTACAGTTCTTCATTATAACCTTTTCTATCACAAGGTGGTCCTTGGTGCCCTTGGATACTTTCCGGCATCGTTTGTTCTACTAGCAGTAGATTGTTTTGGGCAAGGAACGTATATATTTTCCCTGAGAGGATACTTGTTAATACTTTCTATAGGAGGTTAAGACAAGCAATGAGTCGATAACTGCCAACCTCATTGCCCTTTGACAGATCTTTCATTAACAATATTGCTTTTCCCTCTGCCATCCGCTCCGGAACTGCGCCGCTCTGTAAGCAATTGTCTAATTGCAACACAGTTTTCTTGTGTGTTGACCTAAACCACTTGAGCCAGTAGCCTCGAATTCCGTCTGATCCTGCAGCTTTCCAGTTTGGCAGTTTTGATACCTATGCAATGACATCTTCCGTTGTTATTCGCACATGGTCCTGTTATGGAGCCTCCGGGTGACTGATTATGGATCTCACAGAATGAATCAACTCAGCACCGTGGTTGTGGGAAACTTCTACCCTCTCCCCGATATTATTCCAAAATTAGTGGATCTATCTTGCCTCAAGAGTTGTATATATTCTGTATTTCCCGCTAGGCCCTTCAAAAACTGCCTCTGGTTATTTGAGAATAACCGGTTTTGCTGGAATTGCGATATGCGATCAGTGTAGCACAGCACCTTTAATGAACTTTCCCGCACAAGCTGTTTTACGATTACAGCTTTGGACCCTTTCTTTTCTATTTGGTACTTCATGAACCCTTTTTTCCTGTTTTTGTATTATTATTATTATTATTATTATTATTATTATTATTATTATTATTGAGTGAGAGAGGAGTGCATGCCATCAAAGTGACCCTGGGGTAAAATATACGAAGCCCAGTATACCCATCATGACTATCCGTCTGATAAGGATATGCCAGGCACATGCATCACAACCATATGCGCGCGACACGGTGATCTCAAGATAAAAACAGCACATGACCTTGCAGATGGGGCCCAGCTAGAATTTTCTTCAGGTCGAGTAGCCCATCCCGCTCATGGATGCACATATCATGAGACAGCGAAGGACATCCTCAACTAGTTACGGTCAAGCAACTGGCAAGTAAATCTGTGGTATTGAGCAGAATATTTGCTGTAGCCCATCTTTTATACCAAGACAAAACAATGTACATGATAACACTTCCAATCAGTCAAGATCAGAAGCCATGAGAGCCACTGCCTGGTACTGCATCAGGGCATTTATTATTATTATTATTATTATCATTATTATTATTATTATTGTTATTATTGTTATTGTTGTTATTATTGTTATTGTTGTTGTTGTTGTTATTATTATTATTATTATTACAACAACTGTCTGTTACATACTTTCCAATTTAGTTCGCAACTCACCCTTCTCACTCACCCTAAGTATGTATGTATGTATGTATGTATGTATGTATGTATGTATGTATGTATGTATGTATGTATGTATGTATGTATGTATGTATGTATGTATGTATGTATGTATGTATGTTGGTACAAAAACAAATACATATATTCCTCGAAATTTTCGTTTTCAAGACATTAATCTACCAATTTTGAAAATATGAATTTTCTTCATTTAAAAGAATTAACTTGTTATATGATTGGAAAAAGGTTTGGATCTCTTCTCTCTTTACATTTCTCTTTTTCTCATTCTATCTCTCTTTTCATTTGTCTTTCTTAGTATGTACAATTGTACGTCTATATACTTGTAGAAAGGCACATATATGTATACATGCCTATATGTATGTATATATGTATGTATGTATGTATGTATGTATGTATGTATGTATGTATGTATGTATGTATGTACGTATGTATGTATGTATGCGTGTGTGCGTTCGTGCATGTATGTGTGTATGTATGTACGTACGTATGTATGTAATCCGGATATTGAAGTTAGAGGTTTCGAAGTAGTTGTCTATAATTATCTCCTTTCTTTTTGATTTTCAAAGAGATATTCACATCAGCAGGGCAGCTAGAATCTATGACAGTACATACCGTATATTTCTGCGTATGAGACGACCTTTAAATAAGACGAGGTCAAAGTTTGTAAAACAATTTCATGTATTTACCTCATATCTGTAGTATAAGACGACTGCTAAATTACAAAACCATTTGTGTACAGGCTAGCTTTTACAACACCAGATATCTTTAGAAATATTGCTCGTGTAAAGATGATGTTATTACAAGTGTTTTTATTACTTACTGTATCCTTAGAAATTAAAATAAACGAAACAATAAATCCATTTCTATATCATGTTTTTTCATGATATAGGGAACCTGGTCCTTCTTTATCGAAACTTTATCGCTTTCATAACAACAGCTAACAGCGATACGAGAATGGTGGTTATATGCATGAAGTATTCTAAACAGTTACATTCAACCTGGTGTGTTAATAACCTATTTCTTTACTACCCACAAGGGGCTAAACACAGAGGAGACAAACAAGGACAGACAGATGGATTAAGTCGCTTATATCGACCCCAGTGCGTAACTGGTACTTAATTTATCGACCCCGAAAGGATGAAAAGCAAAGTCGACCTCGGCGGAATTTGAACTCAGAACGTAGCGATTGACGAAATACGGCTACGCATTTCGCCCGGCGTGCTAACGTTTCTACCAGCCCACCGCCTTCCGGTGTGTTAATAACCATTTACTTATACTTCATATAAAATCACAGACTGCCTAGTCAAGTGATAATCATTTTATACTCATCCCAATATGCCACCACCAGACCAAAGAAGAAGAATTGAATGTTATAGCAGCTGTCAAGAGTTCGAACAAGTGTGCAGTTACCGAGAAGATGGCATAAGAATGGAGTAGGAATGAGGAAAAATTAAGATAAATGCACAAACAAAAATGTGCAATGAGGAGAGGAAGCAGTCGTTGGCTGAAGTTGGAAAAGGATGTAGCAGAATGGGTTCCCCAGCAGAGAGAAGATGGCTACATTGTAACACGAAATAAAATAAGATCTTATGCCCTAAAATGGGCTAAATCATATAAAGAAGAAAGTAAATATTTTTAAAGCAACAGTAGGTTGGTGCAATCATATTATGAGCAGAAAAAATTTGGTAATAAGGGAGAAAACAAAAATCGACCCCAAACTCCCGAGAGATCTCGATCACAAAGTAACCAGTTTTCACCCGTTTATCATTCAACTGAGAAAAAGGCATCAGTTTCCATTGTCTCATATTGGAAATATGGATGAAACTCCATTAAACTTTGACATGCTGGGTAACAAAACGGTAGATTTGAAATAAATAAAAACAGTGCACGATAAAAGCACAAAATGCCAGAAAACGAGGTTTATGGTGATATTATCTTGCATGGCTGACGGAACAAAATTAAAACCCTTGGTTATTTCTCCATGCGTTTTTGCTCATTTTCCCGAGGAAGGGTGGATGGACGAGAATGATGTGATATAATGGATTGGGAATGTTTGGAACAGGCGGCCAGGTGGCATACGAAACGAACGCAGTTTATTGTTTGGGGATGTTTCGTAGGCACGTAACGGCAAATACTAAAACCCGGTTATCCAAAACGATACTTATATTGCTGCTATTTCGGATGGTTTGACTTCTATATTGCAGCCACTTGATATCAGTTTAAATCAACCATTTAAAGATTGTGTAAGAGAGCAATGGAATGATTGAATGATAAATGCAGAAAAATCTTTTTTTTCAAATGGTGGAGCTATGCCTACTGCATCACTTGATGTTCCCAGTGATTTTGTTATAAAGGCATGGATAAAGTTAAAGTAGAAAATGTGATAAAATCATTTTTAAAATGCAGTATCTTTAATGCCATGGATGGTACCGAAGATGATATTCTGCACAATAGCGACGACGAAGTCGAAATCGATTCACCAGAAACCAGGCTGGAAACCTTAAGATGATGGTATATGTGATGAATCTTGCGATATGTATGAGGAACTTTTAGAAACAGAGAGTGATGATTGTGAGGAATTTGATGAGTTTTAGACAAATTTATGTGGCAGGTTTGATGTTTTATTAACATTATTTATCTTGCTAGGAAATTTTTTAAAATATATCATGTCTAATGTTTTATTTGCAACTACTGTAAAATAATTTTATTTAAAAATAAAGGTTATGCGTAATCTAAATTGTGTTATTTATCACTAAATGATAGTTATTTTATGAAAAGTATAAATATGTTAGTCTAAATGTTATTACTACAGTTATACATCACCATTAAAATTTTTGAAATGTTAGCGAAAGATAAACGTTACTGAGAGCGCAACCATAATTCGATGTTTGAATTTCCTTAGCCGAGCTGGCATAGATAAAAGTTGATTTCAGTGATATAGAATTATCTCTCGAAAAGGCTATTTATTATGAAAATATGCCAATAATATATAAAGTAAAAATGCTTTAATTCATAATTTTGTAATTTTTTATTTTTTTATTATTTTGTTAATCTGTTCACATCTGTCTGTGGTTATCGCACCGAGGTCGAGGTTAGCTTACTGGTAAAATCACTTAGAATCGTGGTGTTTAATATCTCACGGATCAAAGAGTATCGAAATTTAAATGGAAATTAAAGAAGGGCGTGATACAATAATGAATCAGACGAATGGATATTATGGTATTTATACACATGTACCATTAGGAAATTTTACTGTGATACAATATAATACAAGCAGGTATTATAAACGTGCAATATTGATAAGATTATGCAATGCGTTATGAAAGGTTTCCCAAATCCTCCAGTTATACAATAATTAAAACAGGAAAAAAATTGATATGCTCATATGTTGAAGTATTTCACAACATAAGACAAAACCAAACAAAGAGTATACCGCTAATTCAAATATGAAAGTGGACTGGTATACAATCAGCCAATCAGAAACGAAGGCAGTTTGAGATGTTTAGAAAATTAACATCATGGAAGCACTCCGTCGGTTACGACAACGAGGGTTCCGGTTGATCCGAATCAACGGAACAGCCTGCTCGTGAAATTAACGTGTAAGTGGCTGAGCACTCCACAGACACGTGCACCCTTAACATAGTTCTCGGGGATATTCAGCGTGATACACAGAGAGTGACAAGGCCGGCCCCTTGAAATACAGGTACAACAGAAACAGGAAGTAAGAGTGAGAGAATGTTGTGGTGAAAGAGTACAGCAGGGATCACCACTTTAGGTGTTTTCGCTCAATAAACACTCAAAACGCCCGGTTTGGGAATCGAAACCGCGATCCTATGACCGCGAGTCCGCTGCCCTAACCACTGGGCCATTGCGCCTCCACTAACATCATAGAGAATAAATAAAAATAGTATAAAATAAATTGTATAGTTTTATACGCTAAAAATTTTATTTCGCATTTGTCTTAGTTATTAGGTAAAACAGCATTTTACATACGACGTATCACCCTTCCCGTGAAGGCGAGTGGCTTAATGGTTACGGATATTCTGTTCACAATCGTAAGTTCATGAGCTCGATAACCGACGGAGCGTTGTGTCCTTAAGCAAGATACTTTATTTCACGTTGCTCCTGTCAACTCAGCTGGCAGAAATGAGTTGTACCCGTATTTCAGTGTCTCGCTGAATCTTCCTGCGAACTACGTTAAGGGTATGCTTGTTTGTGGATGCTCAGCCACTTGCACGTAAATTTCTCGATCAAGCAGTTCCGTTGATCGGATCGATCAACTGGAACACAAGTCGTCGTAACCGACGGAGTACCAGTTATCTTACCACTTTTTCTACTTTAGAAATGATGAATATGTAATTTATTTAATGATTTTATTAACTGATTTTTTAATAGTTAATTTATAATCTATAATAAATGTGTTGTTATAGTTCAGATTCGGAATATTATAATTTCATAATTAATCAAAATATATTTTTTAGCTTGACAATAGATTCTATTTCTACATATAAATTACGGTTATTTTCATTCATTGCATCAAAATAACCTTTCCAGAGAATTCAATTTGAAATTTTAATTCCTGTAATTAAACAAGAGTATATTTATGAATTGGGCGCCATTTAAAGCTAAGAACCGCCTGTCTATGCCTAAATTGTACATACGTCTGGGTCTATCTGAACGAATCAAATTTATCTCAATCTACATTTCCCTACGTTTTAAATTCTTTTCTCTCATAGTTTACTATTTTTACAATTGTTGTTCAGTGTATTGTAAATATAACTATTTCAGTCTCTTAATTTTTTTTTCTCTCTATGCCATTTTTTTCCAAGCCTCTTTATTAATTTGATATTTCTCTCGTATTGCTATAGTTCAGTCATTTTATTTACTCTACAGTAATTAAACTAAAAATATTCGGGTATTTTAAAACTTTAAGAACACGAATTTAAGCGCTTATCAAATTATTTATGATAAAAAATGCATCACACATTACGCAATATAGTTAAATATATTGTCTGTTTGGCAAATGGAACCAGCGGCACAGTTCAAAGCATTCACAGAATTTGGATTCGATCGTTGACGCCAATTTTAGACCCCCAAAACATGTAAGACAAAGTCGAGCTCGATAAAATTTGACTACAGGACGTATAAATTGACGAAATACCTATTTCTTTACTACCCACAAGGGGCTAAACACAGAGAGGACAAACAAGGACAGACAAACGGATTAAGTCGATTATATCGACCCCAGTGCGTAACTGGTACTTATTTAATCGACCCCGAAAGGATGAAAGGCAAAGTCGACCTCGGCGGAATTTGAACTCAGAACGTAGCGGCAGACTTGTCTGGCGAACGGCGACCACAGCAGTTAGCCGTTAAGGAAGCGCTGGAGTGTCGTGATCTTAGTACACGTTTGCGCATCATCAGCCTCGGTATGCTCTGTCTACCATGCAGCGGGTGTTGACAGCAGGTAGACCATCTGACCATCGGGATGTCTCCCTTCCACAAGAAGGGAAAGAGTATATACCCCCAATGCAATCAGACAGGGACCTGAACAATAATGCTTAGCGACATTTCGTCCATCTTTACGCTCTGAATTCAAATTCCGTAGAGGTCGACTTTGCCTTTCATCCTTTAAGGGTCGATAAAATAAGTACCAGTCAAGCACTGGAGTCTGTGTGCCAAAATTTGAAACCAATATTATCTTATGTGTCTTAACATAGAACGATAAAGTGTAAGTTTAATGAGATTTGGTTGCTGGTTTTTAAGAAGATCTCACGACTATGTGCACACCTAATCACACAGGCTGTCTGCTTACGCCGTTGCCTACACGATATAGGCAGACAGGTTAGGGTCAGATAATGAACGTCTGGCGGTATGAGGGCAGTGGTAGCAAGTACGGGGAGAGAACGCGATGAGTTAACTTCTTTTTGCTTTAATCATATTTTTTTGTTTCATTTATATTTGCAAATTTAAAAAAAAAACGTCAACAAGCCCAGCAAACTATAAGTGGTGATGGGCAATAAATTCATATTGTTAAATATATAGCACCATTTGAACAGACGCCGTCCATCATGGAGATGGATGACGTCGACTTAGCCTGGGAGACTGAAGGATGTTGTTGGGACGGACTAAACCGTTTGGGATGGACACAATAGAAAAAAAATAAAAAAGGAAAGTTATCAATTTTTCCCTCACCATCACAGCAAAAAACAAAAAAATGCAACCAAAAAAATGTAAACAAAAAAACAAAAACAACTGTCGTCGCCTGTTTAAATTACAAATTATTATTATTTCTGTTTTTGTATCGTGTTTCTTCTTCCATTTTTAGAGCGTTTTACGCTATGACTGTTGTTGCTGTAATCGCTGTAGCTGTTGTTACTGATATTCGCAGCAACAGTAGTAGTAGTAGTAGTAGTAGTAGTAGTAGTAGTAGTAGTAGTAGTAGTGATGGTGGAGGTGCTTATTATCATTGTTGTTGTTGGGATTACTGTATCGTCTCTATATCCTCACCAACATCGCCACGACATCCACCACTAATACCACCAAAGTCGGCATCATCATCATCATCAACAGCATCAGCATCATCACCGCCGTCGTCGTTATCATCATCATCTTCGTCTAATAAAGTTATGGTTAAGAAGACGAAAATCAATAAGAAATGCAAGCACGCGTGTATGCGTGTATTTGTACGTATATATACATATGTGTTTGGATGCATATGTATATGTGTGTATGCATGTATGTGTATATATGTATGTATGTATATATATATGTGTGTGTGTATGTGCGCGCGTGTTTGTGTGTATGTATGTGTGTGCATACATATGCATAATATATATGTATTTACATACATACCTCTATATATATAATATATATATATATATATATATGTGTGTGTGCGTGTGTGTGTGTATGTATATATATATATATATATATATATATATATGCATATTTATATATATGTATGTATATATATATATGTGTATATATATAGGTATATATATATATAATATATATATATATATATATATATATATATGCATAATTATATTCATATGTATATATACCGCTCTATGTGTGTGTGGGCGTGTGTCTCCATGCGTTCGTTGTCCGTCGCTGAGGTTAAATGAAAAATATTCCTGTCAATTTAAGGTTGATTAAAATAATTGCAAAAAATGAACTTGACGCGCACCGTCACAAACACACAGACACACACACAGCCGTATCGTGCCCCCCCCCCCGATGTAACGTCTCAATATCATGGTTTGCCTTCCACTTTGAGAAATTCTCTCCCTGTCTCAGCCTCAAACCTTTTCTCATTTCTTTATTCTACTTTACATATCCATCACCAATTTTCCTCAATGTCCGTCCAGTCGCTAATTTCTTTCTGTCTCACTCCTCGAATATCTGACATATCATTACAGAAAGTTAATCAGCCTTAATTAATAGTTAAAATAGTTGACATATCATAGCATGAATAACTATGTAATTAATTCGTCTAAACTGATCATTTCCTGTTAAAATAGTTAATTCATGGAATATTAAATAATTAAAATTGTGTTAATATGTTTCATTCTTTGTGCAAAAACATTTTGATAAAAACTGAATATGTGATGACGAAAAATAAAAAACAAATAAACATTATTGCTATTTTCCATGCCATAAAGGGAGATGATTCTAATCCTGATTTAGTTTTGTTCTGACCTCTTCAGCAAAGTATGTCACTCAAGGCACTTACCGATTCAATGATACAAGAACCACAAAATAAATATATGACGTCGTACTTTTGTTGGCATAGAGAAATCGAATGTTTTGCATTGAACCGATAGATTTTATGGAGCGCTCAGTTGTAGAACACCAACGAAGCATCGTTCAGGACTAGATTTGAACCTATAGTCTACATGTTCACTAACACAATGTTTTTTTTTCCAATCGAGTACATTAAATATACATTTATTAGCAACCGAAAATTTTGCGACTCTTATACTGAATACTGAATACCATAATAAGAAACGGCACAACATGAAGACGGAACTTCTCATAGGCGCAGGAATGGCTGTGAGGTAAGTAGCTTGCTTTACCAACCACATGGTTCCGGGTTCAGTCCCACTGTGTGGCACCTTGGGCAAGTGTCTTCTACTAGAGCCTTGAGCCGACCAAAGACTTGTGAGTGGATTTGACAGACGGAAACTGAAAGAAGCCCGTCGTATATATGTATATATATATATATATATATATGCGTGCGTATATATTTGTGTGTCTGTGTTTGTACCCCCCCCCAGCATCTCTTGACAACCGATGGTGGTGTGTTTACGTCTCCGTAACATAGCGGTTCGGCAAAAGAGAATAGTAGAATAAGGACTAGGCATACAAAGAATAAGTCCTAGGGTTGATTTGCTCGACTAAAGGTGATGCTCCAGCATGGCCGCAGTTAAATTACTAAAACAAGTAAAAGAGTAAAGAGTATACCAAAACAAAAAAAAGGAATCTCGTACGCCATCGACCAAGGATACCCTGAGTAAGCCAGAACGTAGATTTGAAAGAAATAGTTACAAAATATCCCTCAGATAATAACTGAATTTCTTATAAAAGGTAATGGAATGTTACATTATATAATGTTTACATAGATGTCGCCAAAAATAAAGAGATAGAATGCTCATAGATGTACTTCTTTTGAGCAAAAGTCTTCCCGATCATGGATGATCTGGGCTAGACAACAAGAAAATATTGTTTGACAGACAGCTATCTCTCAGGTCACGCAGTATACAGGTGTAGTAGCAGTAGAAGCAGCAGCAGTAAGAAAATGAAATTTGTAACTCTGCTTGAAGAAGACAATCCTTATTATACAAAAAGACAGGATAGTCACGACTGGAATTCTTTTGATAATATCTACTCTATCACGACATACTGCAAGCAACTAATTTTCGCAGTTCTTTCATGATTAGAGAGTACTATACAGAATGGTTTTGAGAACAATGTCGTTAATCCACTTAACTGCATTCCCATCACAAAAAAAAAAAATAACGAAAAAAGTAAGAGATACCTTGATAGAAATGCATCACTTATTTAGAGAACCTGTGTTCAAATTCCGTCGTCAATAACTGAGTTTGCGGAAGAAACTAAGCTCTATCAATAATAGCGTTATTAGACAAGCAGCTCAAAAATGAGAGATGGTGGGGAGAGAGAAGAGGTTAAATAGTTGTGTGACAAATACTTTTGGAGTTACAGAGAAATATCAATTACATTATGAGCCGTCAGAGTGTATTAAAATGATTTTTAAGAATGATATAAGCAGACGACGAAAGAATAAATTAAATAAGCAGTCATAATGAAAAAAGAAATGGAAGGAAAAATGGCGCAAAAAATGAAAAATTGAAACGGTCTTCATACGTACGCACTGAAATAAAGTAACGAAATGAACAGAAGAAAAAAAGACAAAGGAAAATAATAAATGGTAATGAAACTAACTAGCAGACGACACAAAAAATATCAAAATCAAAGAAACAGACGATATATATAAATGTGAATACAGCAGGCGACACAAAGGATAAACTAAACAAATGACAAACATCAGTCTACCAAAATACAACAGAAGAAGAAGAAGAAGAAGAAGAAGAAGAAGAAGAAGAAGAAGAAGAAGAAGAAGAAGAAGAAGAAGAAGAAGAAGAAGAAGAAGAAGAAGAAGAAGAGTGAGTTAATTAATTAGGTGTAAAGTGTTTTATGCAAGCGAAACTGAGTTAAGTGTATTGCTTAAAGGCAAATAGCGGCGCCTTGGGCGACACAAATGTCACTGACCCACGAGTCACAAGTTTAAAAGCTGGCTTTCTTATCAACTCAACTACTGCACTCCGCAACTACAATGATGCATGTGTGAAGACATGTTCTTCATTTCCTTATGTGTATGTATTCGTATATATAACTGAATGTATATTTGTGTCTATAAGTGTGTGAATGTGTTTGTGTGTGTGTGTGTGTGTGTGTATGTATGTGAGTGAGTGTGTGTGTGCGTGCAGGTGTGTGATATCATGTGCATACTTCTGGGAAAAGTGAGGATTTGTATATATACACATGTACCGCTTCTATGCATGTATGTGGATATATACACTTATATCTAAACAAAAAATTAATACATACATAGACATATGTATATATATATATATACATATATATATATATATATATATATATATACATAAATTTATGCATGTATATACGTGTACACACACGCACACACACACATATATATATATATATGAGTATATGCATATATCTATACATATGTATACACATACAAATATATATGCACACATATTTGTTACTGTTTATATTCCTTTCTTATTTGAACATGACTAAATCATATTTTCTAACGATTGAAACCAGTAGTATATTTTGATAAAAATGTGAATATTTACTTTCTTTTATCCATGTTAATTAAATCCATTAAAGGATCTTCTTTTCGTTTATAATGTAAATTTACTCGTGTGAAACCTCTCAACCGTTTCAATATTGAACACAATATAAGTATTTGTACATATACATACATGCACTCAAACATACACACAAATATACATATATCTTTATCAATGCCTATCTATCTATCTATCTATCTATCTATCTATCTCTCTCTCTCTCTCTATATATATATATATATATATGTATATATATTTATATATATATATATATATATATATATATATATATCTTTTACTCTTTTACTCTTTTACTTGTTTCAGTCATTTGACAGTGGCCATGCTGGAACACCACCTTTAGTCGAGCAAATCGACCCCAGGACTTATTCTTTGTATGCCTAGTACTTATTCTATCGGTCTCTTTTGCCGAATTGATAAGTTACGGGGACATAAACACACAGCATCGGTTGTCAAGCGATGTTGGGGAGACAAACACAGACACACAAACATATACACACACATACATATATATATATATATATATATATATATACATTTATACAACGAGTTTCTTTTAGTTTCTGTCTACAAAATCCACTTACAAGGCTTTGGTTGACCTGAGGCTATAGTAGAAGACACTTGCCCAAGGTACCACGCAGTGGGACTGCACCCAGAGCCATGTGGTTCGTAAGCAAGCCACTTACCACACACCCACCTCTACGCCTATAGTTAAAGAAAACAGATAGGCTGCCGTGACCAGGATTCGAACCTTAGCTACCAAAACGTGGGGTCCTAACCACTAGATGATCACGACCACTTGTCCCACTCCAACTATATATATATTTGAAATTTATAGGAAAGCAAAAGACGAAGATAGGTGTACGAACAACAAGCAAGTGTATTAGTTTGACGGTCTGAAAAGATGAAAAAAGTATTTTACGTTTCGAGTCTACGCTTCTCAGCAAAAAGGAATAAGAGAAAGCAAACACAGAGACAATGACTTGATAATAAAGAATAGATCCAAGTATTGAACTAGAAGGTAATGCTTCCTATGTACAGAATTCTGCCTTTCATATCTAAATTTAAAAGTTGACCGCATAATCTTTTCAAAAATTTTGAGTACCGTAAAATAACGGTTTTTAACTTTGGCAGTTACACATCATATTCTGTCGGTTTTGGAATATGAAAGTCAAACACCAAATTAGAGTGAATTGAACTCGGACCATAGCCATGATTATTTTTTGTCCGGTGATCTAACATTTAGATTGGTAAGTTTAGAGAATGGGTTCTATTAGTGGTAAAATATTGGCATCCGGTGGCTGATTTGCAAGCTAGCAGAATCGATGGCACAACCGAAGAAAATGCTTAGCGGAAATACTTCGGCCTTTACGATCTGAGTTCTAATTCCGGCCGAGCTCGACTTTGCCTTTCATCCTTTCAGGTTTGATAATATAAGTACCAGCCGAGTACTGGGGTCTATGTATTCCACTTACACCTCCCCCTCCCCCACCACAAACTTACAGGCCTTGTGCCAAAATTTGAAACCAATATTAGTCATACAGAGGGCGGCGAGTTGACAGAATCATTGTCATGCGAGGCAAAATGCTTAGCGGCATTTCGTCAGCCTTTATGATTTGAGGTCAAATTCCGATCGAGGTCGACTTTGCCTTTCATCCTTTCGTGGATCGATAAAATGAGTACCAGTTGAAGACTTGGATCAATATAATCGATTTACACCTGCCCTCCCGAACCAGTTGGCCTCGTGCTAAAATTTGAAACCAGTGTTAGTAAAATATCGGACATATGTCGTGAGGCTTATAGTCGAATAAATTAGACCCCTTTACGGGACTTGATTTGAACACGGAACCTGTAGAGAAGTAACTAAATGTTTACAGTATTATGAATATTTTCATGGCTAATTGTGGTTATATTCCTCATCTGATATCCAGTGCTACATGTAACTGTTGCATTTATTTATTCAACCCGTTGTATATTGCATGCGTAGCTGTGTGGTAAAATGTTTGCCTCCCAAGCACTTGGTTCCGGGTTCAGTCCCACTGCGTGGCACCGTGACTAAGTGTCTTCTACTATAGCCTCTGGCCGATCAAAGCCTTGTGAGTATATTTGTTGGGCAGAAACTGAAGGTAGCCCGTATGTGTGTGTGTGTGTGCGCGTGCATCTTTGTACCAGTGTTTGTCGCCACCACCGCCTGACAACCGGTGTTTGTGCAATAACATCCACACATCCCCGTTTACAAAAAGCAAATATAAAATAAAATAAAAAAGTGTTGCAGTTGATTCATTTTACTAAAAAATTCTTCAAGGCGCTGCTTCAGCATGGCCGCAGTCTAATGCCAGAAGCAAATAAGAGATAAAAGATAACAAAATAAAATTTACTAGAAAGTAAGAAATATAAGATGTTGTGGGACTTTAACATTGAGACTGACAGTGTGATAGAATCTACAAAGCCTGATTAGTAGTAGTAGTAGTAGTAGTAGTAGTAGTAGTAGTAGTAGTAGTAGTAGTAGTAGTAGTAGTAGACAAAGAGAATAGAAAGTGCCAGATAATTGACTTTACAGTCCCAAATGATGAAAAACTCAATATGAGAGGTATAGAAAAAATAGCAACGTACCAGGACCTAGCTGTTGAAATTCAGAGACTAAATTAAAGTGCGGGTAAAATGAACCCTAGTAGTTATAGGTGCATTAGGAGCTATCCCTGGAAATAAGCATAAAACCCTGTTTAGTACCGCTCCAGAAAACAATGTTATTAGGGACAACCAGGATACTTAGGAGGGTTCTTGGCATGTAAAATTACTTGTTGTAGCGTGATGTTAAGATTTTTTTCTTTTCCAACAGTCTAGTCTGTTGCGTGTATATGAATAATAATAATAATAATAATAATAATAATAATAATAATAATAATAATAATAATAATAATAATGATAATAATAATAATAATAATAATAATAATAATAATAATAATAATAATAATAATAATAAGGAATATATTCACAGACATGACAGAGTTGGAACCTACATACATTGGAAGCTATGCCAACATTGTGGAATAACAACAGAAAAAAAATGGTATAGGCACACACCAGAAAAGGTCACAGAAAACGAGAAAGCAACCATACTCTGGGATATGCCGATACACACAGATAGAGAAATTAAGGCCAACAGACCAGATATAGTTGTCAGAGATCATGAAGAAAAAAAATGCTTTCTAATTGATGTATCAATACCGGCAGATGACAACGTGTCTCTAAAAGAAATGGAGAAACTCTCAAAATACAAAGACCTGGAAATAGAGGTAACTAGAATGTGGAATCTGAAAACAGAAACAATTCCTATCATAGTAAGTGCATTAGGCATGATAAAAAATATTCAGACAAATACATAACAAAAACACCAGGACTTACCAACACATATACATACAGAAAATTGCACTACTAGGCACTGCACACATCCTACGCAGAACACTTTCCATACAATAACCATCAGAGCATCACAACAAATCACAGCACATACCCAAGGCACACAGAGCTGCGCTCGGTAGTGAAGTGAAAGCACGCTATAAAAATAAAACTACTGAATAATAATAATAATATATAATAATAATAATAATAATAATAATATAATAATAATAATAATAATAATATAATAATAATAATAATAATAATAATAATATAATATTATTATTATTATTATTATTATTATTTTTATTATTATTATTATATTATTATTATTATTATTATTATTATTATTATTTATTATTATTATTATTATCATTATTATTATTATATTAATAAGGCGAAAGTATTTGACAAGCTTAGAAAATATAAGGCGAAATAATTTGACAAGCTCAGAAAATATAAGGTGAAAGAATTTGACAAGCTCAGAAAATATAAGGCGAAAGAATTTGACAAGCTCAGAAAATATAAAGACCTGCTCATTGAAATTGAGAAAATGTGGCATCTCAAGGCGGTTACAATACCAGTGATCGTAGGAGCACTAGGAATGATCAAGAAGGGAACCGAAAATTATATGAGGAGGATCCCTGGCATTGTTGATGTGAGAACTATTACTACCCATGTATTTTAATTTAACTTTATTTCTATCAAAAAAAAAAAATGAACGAACTAGTGAGTTTACTTTAATGGCCTACCAATGTATACTATGAGTTCCTTTGCCCTAGGAGTCGGGAAGACACTCGGCAAGAAATGGAAGCAAATTTGAAAGAAGAAGAAAAACCCATAAATATTAATAATAATGATAATGACGATGTGATGATGATGACGACGACGACGATGATGATGATGATCGTGATGATGATGGAATGGGTCAGAGATTACTGAAGAAACCGTTCAACATACATAAGGAAAATCACCAGAACGGTTGTCTTTATGTGTCAAATATTGACAAATGGATGGTAAGAGAGAGAGAATTGGGGAGGGAGGAAGAGAGTGATGAGAGTGATAGCAGGAGATAAAATAGAGATGAGAGAAACGAATGAGTGGGAGAGAGAGAAAGAATCGATGATAGAAATATAGATTGATTGGTAAGAGACAGATAGACAGATAGATAAGCAGATGAATTGATAGTTAGATAGATAGTTAGACAGACAGACAGACAGACAAACAGACAGACAGACAGATAGATAGAGAGATAGATATGTAGGTAGATAGATAGATAGATAGATAGATAGATAGATAGATAGATAGATAGATAGATAGATTAGATAGAGAGACAGACAGATAAGTAGATAGATATATAGATAGATAGGTAGGTAGGTAAATAGAAAAACAAATAGAAAGATAGAAAGATATATATATATATATATAGATAGATAGATAGATAGATAGATAGATAGATAGATAGATAGATAGATAGATAGATAGATAGATAGATAGATAGAATGATAGATAGATAGATAGATAAATAGATAGACAAAGATGGCGGAGATGAAATAAATGGAGGTAAGCTTATGACAGAACAGATTGATGGGTAAGGTAGATAGACAGATAAATAGGTAGATAAATAAATAGAGAAATAGAGAAATGGGGAGAGGAGCGAAGAAAATGAAGAAGGGGAGAGGGTATGAAATGAAAAGAAAATAGAGATGAGAGATGCTTCGAGAAGGAGACGCATAGATAGAGAAGTAGTGAGAGAAACGTTGATAGAAAAAATAAAAGATAAACTAAGAGATATATTGACAGACAGATAAATAGATAGGCAGAAAAATGGATGAGCAAGCTCGGTGAGAGAGAGGGGGGCTGATTGGAATAAAAGGAGGGAGAGCATGTTGGAATGATTGAAATAAATCGGTCATCTGACCGTTATTGTTAGTCAGCACTTTGATCAAGCAAAACCACGAAGCCCACGTTTGAAACCACTTAACTTAATTAGCCAGCCAACAACTGTATCTGTTCCTCTACTGACAGAAGAGTTCATTTTATGTTTCTTGTAGGGGTGTCAGGGTATATTATATGAATGTGTGTGTGTGTGTGTGTGTGTGTGTGTGCACTGTAGATTAAATTGTTTCAATATATGTATATCTGTTCCTCCACTGACAGAAAAGTTCATTTTATGTTGCCTGTAGGGGTGTCAGGGTATATTATATGAATGTGTTTGTGTGCGCGATAGATTAGATTAGATGTATGTATGTATGTATGTATGTATGTATGTATGTATGTATGTATGTATGTATGTGTGTTTTAAATACTGTGTCTCGTATATAGGGTTGAACAGCACGTTCACGTCTGTGTGTATATATTACTCTTTTACTCTTTTACTTGTTTCAGTCATTTGACTGCGGCCATGCTGGGGCACCGCCTTTAGTCGAGCAAATCGACCCCGGGACTTATTCTTTGTAAGCCCAGTACTTATACTATCGGTCTCTTTTGCCGAACCGCTAAGTGACGGGGACGTAAACACACCACCATATACAGACAAACACAGACACACACATACATATATATACATATATACGACAGGCTTCTTTCAGTTTCCGTCTACCAAATCCACTCACAAGGCATTGGTCGGCCCGGGGCTATAGCAGAAGACTTGCCCAAGATGCCACGCAGTGGGACTGAACCCGGAACCATGTGGTTGGTTAGCAAGCTACTTACCACACAGCCACTGTGTATGTTGGATGTATGTTTTTCATATATAGATGTACATGCGGTTGAATTTTATGCATGTTTATGTGTGGTATAAAAGGCTTTCATTTTTGTGTGTTTCTATGTGTGTGAGGTCGAATATAGTGGATATGCATGCAGTTGTAAGTATGCTATACGATATCTTAATGTGTACGTGGAGCTGCAATGGCCCAGTGGTTAGAGCAGCAGACTCGCGGTCGTAGGATCGCGGTTTCAATTGCCAGACCGGGCGTTGTGAGTGTTTATTGAGCGAAAACACCTAAAGCTCCGCGAGGTTCCGGCAGGGGGTGTGTGGCAAACCCTGCTGTACTCTTTCCCCACAACTTTCTCTCACTCTTCTTCCTGTTTCTGTTGTACCTGTATTTCGAAGGGTCAGCCATGTCACACTCTGTGTCATGCTGAATCTCCCCGAGATCTCTGTTAAGCGTACAAGTGTCTGTCGAGTACTCAGCCATTTGCCCGTTAATTTCATGAGCAGGCTGTTCCATTGATGGGATCAACTGGAACCCTTATCGACGTAACC
Source organism: Octopus sinensis (assembly GCF_006345805.1). NCBI lineage: Eukaryota > Metazoa > Mollusca > Cephalopoda > Octopoda > Octopodidae > Octopus > Octopus sinensis. The sequence continues at coordinate 88,538 of NW_021832860.1, forward strand.
GACGGAGTACCAAGTGAATGTATGACGTTGAATTATATCGGGATGTACTATGAAGATGTTATATTTAATTGGATTGGACAATATATATATGTAAATATATAGTTTGTGGATCTCTCTCTTTCTCCACTTCACTCTCCCTCGCTCCCTCCCTCCCTCCCTCTCTTTCTCTGTATATATATGTGCGTATGTATATATAACTAGCACTATGACCCGGCAACGTCGGCTCATAGTGCTAGTGCATGCATATACAGCTGCGTGCGTGCGCACATACACGCGAGTACTGTCCAAATCTCCGACCAATCACATACAGCCAGCTGGCATTCAATTGGCGTATCAAGTTTCGGACATTTTGATTGAGTTTTGGATAGAAAATTCACAAAAATGTCACTTCTATTGATTTTTTCATTGACTTTGCGGGGTGACTGAGGAAATGTAAAGATGTGCACGACCACCCTCGGTCGGTTTTGAATGACCACAGAAAGTGCGAGCCCTCTAACTGAAAAATTGTGGATTTGTATAAAAGTCACAGACGCGGACATTTTGCCGTTTATATATAGAGAGATATATTCTCATCCAAAATGGAGACGAATACCAACGTTTTCATGTGACAGGTTTGAAAATTGCTGAGAGATTTCTCTTCACATGAACACATTGGTAAACTTGTGAAGCAACAACTAAAAACATATTTGTCCACGAATAAGTTGTTGAGCACTCATTCCTACAGTTCAATATTACCCTATGTAAATGTGTGTGTGTGTGTGTGTGTGTGTGTACGTCTGATGTATGTACTTATGTATATGCATCTTTTACTCTTTTACTCTTTTACTTGTTTCAGCCATTTAACTGCGGCCATGCTGGAGCACCGCCTTTAGCCGAGCAAATCGATCCCAGGACTTATTCTTTGGAAGCCTAGTACTTATTCTATCGGTCTCTTTTGCCGAACCGCTAAGTTACGGGGGCGTAGACACACCACTATCGGTTGTCAAGCAATGTTGCGGGGACAAACACGACACACAAACATATACACTGACATACATATATAATATATACATATATATATATACATATATACGACGGGCTTCTTTCAATTTCCGTCTACCAAATCCACTCACAAGGTTTTCGTCGGTCCGACGCTATAGTAGAAGACACTCGCCTAAGGTGCCACGCAGTAGGAATGAACTATGTGGCTGGTAAGCAAGCTACTTACCACACAGCCACTCCTGCGCCTATGTATATACGTATGTATATACACATACGTACATGTGTGTGTGTGAGTGTGTGTGTAGTGAGATCCAAATAGTTGAGATCAAAACAGTTCGTTAGCTTCTAGCATGCACAATGTTTGTATAGATAACGCAAGACGAGACGATAATGAATCAATAAATTTTATTAATCACTATATCGAATGTACTTGGTCTCTTATCGAAATTACCAGAAATTCCGATAAGATGAATATTTGGTACTCATTCTATCGCTCCCTTTTGCCGAACAGCTAAGTTACGGGTATGTAACAACTTTACGGGTATGTAACAATCTACAAAGACTGCTAATTATGAAATAATTAAATCTGTGAATTAAATGAATAAAATAGATATATACATGTGCATCGAATTTTTCACCGGTTTTTCTTAAACTCATTACGGCAAAGAATTTCTAACTAAAATTCTACCTGGTGAAAAATATGGGTCCCTTGTAATTAATTTTAAAACCAACCAATAGTATTATAGTTGCTTAATGTATCACTACTTTAGAAAGACAGTATCCATTAGTGAACGCGTAACGGGATTTAGACAGTTACAATTTGCCTGTTAATGTGGGGTTTGTATACTTGTGGCTTACCTCTGTAGTGAGTGAGTAATAAGCTACGTTGTCGTGGCATATGTAGCTGACCTTGACGTTAGAAGCGTTGAAATGTTATTTTATTAGTGTATCTCTCGGAAGTGTTATATCAATAGACATAGAAAGTTCTTGGTTGTATTCCTTATATGGTCGAGTAAACCAGATTACTATATTTTCCCCCGTTTTATTCTTGTTTGGAAGGGAAATATTTCTCAAATGTGCACTGCATTACCTTATCTTTGAAGCCGCTCCTAGCAGGAGATCCCTGTAGGATGGGATTGTATTGGTAAAGATATTTGAAAAAAGAGGGGAAATGAAAGTCATTCTAACATCACCAGAAAAGCATAAAACATCAACATCAACATAAAGACAATCACAATAAAACAGCACTAAAAACAATTGCAACAACATTAACAACATCATTTCTTTAACAACTGCAGCCACACAAGAGTAGCATCAGTCACCACCACTGCAGCTACAATATTACCTACATAATAAGAGCGACATCACCACTACTATCACTCCGATTACAACCACCATCATCACCATCATCACTACCACCACCAATACCACCACGACCACGACCATCACCATCAACAACAACAACAACAACAGCAAGAGTAACAATAGCTATTGATTTATCGATCATTATGAACAAGTAGTTCAATCAAGCTATACTCCTTACAAAATAACTTGTATGTATGGATGTGTGTTTATATGAATTGTCACGTGTTGCGTATGAATTAATGTGCATAAACACCTCTACGTTTGTGTGTATGTTTGAGCATGTTTATGAGCATGTATGAATAATATAGGTATATAATGTGTCTGTGTCTAATCTGTAGTCCCTCATATATATATATATATATATATTATATATATATATATATATGTATATATAATATGTAAATAATAATATAATAATAATAATAATAATAATAATAATAATAATAATAATAATAATAATAATAATAATAATAATAATAATGCCCTGATGCAGTACCAGGCAGTGGCTCTCATGGCTTCTGATCTTAACTGATTGGAAGTGTTATCATGTACATTGTTTTGTCTTGGTATAAAAGATGGGCTACAGCAAATATTCTGCTCAATACCACAGATTTGCTTGTCAGTTGTTTGACCTTAACCAGTTGAGCATGTCCCTTAGTGGCTGACGATATGTGCATCTCTGATCACGAGCAGAAGTAGTGGGGGAGCATCATAGCCATGTGTTTGAGAGGGATTCTTTGGGGTTTGAATAGTTCACCTCTGGAAACATGGGTGGTTCTTTCAACATCCTTAAACAACCCTTATTCAGGGACCGTTTGAGCAGGATGGGCTACTCAAAATGAAGAAAAAAATTCTAACTGGGGCCCACCTGCAAGGTCATGTGCTGTTTATCTTGATATGAGATCACCATGTCGCGCACATATGGTTGTGATGCATGTGCCTGGTGTACCTTATCAGACGGGTAGTCATGATGGGTATATTGGGCTTCGTATATTTTACCACAGTGTCACTTTGATGGCATGAACTGCTCTCTCACTCAATAATAATAATAATAATGATAATAATGATAATAATAATAATAATAATAATAATGAATAATAACAATAATAATAAGATATATGTATCTGTGAGGATGTATATATATATACATATATTTATATGAATGTATGCAATTATAAGTGTCTTGTGAGTATGGATGTGTGTATTACACACACACAGATATGATTGTGAACATTCATTCATGTATATACAAACACACGCATTCACATTGCTGACCCGGTACCAAAATTTGGGACCAACATTATATAGCGTTTTCAGGCAAAGAGCTCACAGAATCGTTATATCATATTTATTTCCATATTATTATTTCTTCTTATTGGTGTATGATACGAATATATCACATATATATATATATATATATATATATATATATATACTTTGATACTTTGATAGGTTTCGGCCATTATTGGCCCAGGCCATGTCCAACTTAATAGCACCACCTGGTGAAGTCTTTCAAGTCAGAATTTGGGCACTATGGCCCACTCAAGTAGAGAGTTATTGTTTACAGAGACATATCCGGGTGTAGGGGGTTTATCCGGGATTTCTTGAAGGAATCTGTCCAAAGACTTCTTGAACCCTATAGGGTCAGTTTCTGTTTTATATATATATATATATAGGGTGGGTGAATGAAAGTAAATCATGTTTAGGCGTAAGCACCGGTGGCATCAACAAGTTTCCTCAAACGGCCAGGGATGGAATGAACAACCTTCTGAAGGACGTCATCTGGGATATCATTGAGAACCTCCTGAATCCGTGTCCCCAAGTCGTCCAGTGTGCGAGGTTTTGTCTTGAACACATCCTCTTTTGTGTATCCCAACAGGTAAAAATCCCATGGAGTGAGATCTAGACTTCTTGGATTTCTAGACTTCTGCGGTCACAGTCTTTAAACTTTAGCTCCTACACGTAATGGGGTATCCACGGACGAAAATTCAATTCTTTATGCAACACCGTACGTGTTGTGTGTCTTGTTAGTCCACTCTCACGAGCTGTTTCACCTGTTGATTTTTGTTGGCTGCGATTGAAAATTTTTCGGCAATGTTGCTAATTTATCGGCTGATCGAGATGTCGTTGGAGAGCTACTTCTTGCTTCGTTCACAGAACCCGTAGTCATCAGCTTTGCATGAGAACTTCTTATTGTCTCCGGACGTAGTGTTGAATGCTTACCTTTCCATTCACGCGACCATCGCTGAACCAAAACAATGGAATTCCACACTTCATAGCATGCTACTATCTTAGCTTGTCCCTGAACAGTAAAACGACCGGCCATCTGGAAAACAAGAAATAAGAAAGAAGACTATAAGAAGATCAGAAATTCCCATTAGTATTGTCTGTTTAAAAAGTGCTTTCGTCATGACAGCTGTGATACTCAAAGTTTTATAAGCCATTTCTAATGCTTAATTACTTACCTATTTCTTTATTACCCACAAGGGGCTAAACACAGAGGGGACAAACAAGGACAGACAAATGGATTAAGTCGATTATATCGACCCCAGTGCGTAACTGGTACTTAATTTATCGACCCCGAAAGGATGAAAGGCAAAGTCGACCTCGGCGGAATTTGAACTCACAACGTAACGCAGGCGAAATACCGCTAAGCATTTCGCCCGACGTGCTAACGTTTCTGCCAGCTCTCCGCCATTTTACCACCCACTCTGTATATGTATGTATACATGTATCTGTTTGTGTGTCTGTGTTTGTTCCCCCCCTAGTCACCATCGCCTGACAACCTATGTTGGTGTCTTTACGTCCCCGTAACTTAGCGGTTGCGCTAAATAGACTGATAGAATAAGTACTAGGTTTACAAAGAACAAGTCTAGGGGACGATTTGTTCGACTATGGGCGGTGCTCCAGCATGGCCGCACTCAAAATGACTGCAACAAGTAAAAGAATATATATACGTATGTGTATATATATATATATATATATATATATATGTAAAAAAATACAAACTGGGACAAGAACGCAAATCATTTAGGAGACGATACAAAAAACACGGACGGGACATTCGAAGCGTTCAATCTTCAGTCAAGAACCGGATCATCCTCGCAATTTCGGCTGATTAATCTTGAGATTGCTCCGATCTGGCCAGCCCCAACGGAAAATCTAAGCCAAGCGAATGTATACAAAACAAGGACGGAAAAACGGATGATGTTACACGAATAAGAATACGAAAATACGTAAAAGCAATAATGATAATAATAATAAGAAAAACAGAACGTTACAGACAGGCGTCTTTCGACAGGACGAGTAAATTTTGAGCTGGCGTGTTAGAAATATAGATAGATAGATAGATAGATAGATAGATAGATAGATAGATAGATAGATAGATAGATAGATAGATAGATAGATAGATAGACAGATAGGTAGAAAGATAGATAGATAGATAGATAGATAGATAGATAGATAGATAGATAGATAGATAGATAGATAGATAGATAGATACATAGATAGATAGATACATAGGAGTAGAAGTGGGTATATGGTAATTAGCTTGCTTACCAACCACATGGCTCTGGGTTCAGTCCTACTGCAAGGCACCTTGGGCCAGAGTCTTCTACTATAGCCTCAGGCCAGCCAAAGCCTTTTGAGTGGCCTTCGTAGACGGAAACTGAAAGAAGCCCGTCGTGTATATATATATATATATATGTATGTGTGTGTGTGCATATGTACAGTGCATGTGTTTCTATGTGTTTATTCGTGTATGCATCGTATGTGTGTGCATGAGTATGTGAATGCGCGCCCGCGTGTATGTGTGATATGCAAGTCATTGTTTGTTATATAGTATAAAGTACTGGCACAATGTAAAGGTTGGTGGAGCGGAAAAGAGAAAGATGTATGGAGAACATTCTCTGTATAGTGATATAAACACATACACACACACACACATGTTCATACATGCATACATACATAGTTGCTAACATACATACACACGCGCGTCTATGCATATACATACATATATATATATATATACACACACACACACATATATATATATATACATCTGTATATGTGTGTATATGCATATATGTATATTTGTATGAACAGGTGCGTGCACACA
>NW_021832861.1:2500-7500 GCF_006345805.1 Octopus sinensis
ATAATACATATATATATATATACATATATATATGTATGAATACATATAGTATATAATGTACATGTATGTAGATATGTACAGATATATACTCGCAGTCACACCCATATACATGCATTTACAATATGTATATACACATATACACACATACATATATATATATTATATATATATATATGCATGGGTACATAGGTGCACATACAGATATACGTGCACAGACATAGCAGGCATGCATATACGCATACATGTATGTCGTATTTGATTGCTAATCAGTGAGTAATTGGTAAAGCGTTGATAGATAAAATGATTCTATTGTTGTGTATTATGCGTGAGGGTGAAACACCAGGGAATTTGGTAATTATATTTCAGGTTTGTTAATTTATGGTTGGTTGTATCGAGAAACCAATGAGATATTATTTAGATGTGTGGGTGTGTGAGTATAGTCATATAATAATACATACATACATATGATATATATATATATATATATATATACATATATATATACATACATACATACACAAACCCTTTCACACACATACATATATACATACAAACATACATGTACTGTACATCATGTACTTATTCATCTATAGATATATATGTGTGTTGTATGTATATATATATATATATATATATATGTATATATATATATACATTATATACATATACGTACACACATACACACAGACCAACATGTGTATACACACTATGCATGCATATATATGTACACACACATACACATATATGCATGTATATATATATATATATATACAATGGATACAAACGTTGATATATCTATATAGGGATATTGATATGGATATACATTGACATGTATATATATATATATATATATATATATCTACACAGACACACACATTGTATATATATATATATATATATATCAATATGCGTGTATGAAACTCAATATATGTTTATAATTATGTAAGCACATGTATCAATATATATGTGTGTGTGTGAGTATATATATATAAGCTCATACGCACACATACAGACACACACACACATGCATATATTTACGCGTCTCGCTGCACACGCAACCACCCACATTTACATATACCTCCGTTCGTGATGATATGTTTCGTATACAATATGGATATTTACATCTAAAGAGCATTTTCTTCTTTCCCACAAAAGTCCATCCTTATCCCCAACACCATAAAACCGCAAAAATCGAACGTCCCAGTGCTGCAACATTTGTACGCTTCACAGGCCGGTCGAAAGGGAACTGGGAGGTGTGGCGTTCATGCCTTAACTGAAGCGTGTATTAAGACACTGGAGATTATTCTCAAAATCGTGTAAGATATTCTGAAACCAAAAGTGAATCTCAAGATGATCGGCGGATTCCTTTATGAGGATCATAAACGCATCACATTAAAATGTTTGGTTTATATTTTGTATAAACTTACGCTGGTTTTAGTTCCTGGCCCTTTGCCATGGTGTGTCACCGCCTTGAAGGATTGTAATCGATGATATCGACCTCTGATTCCTATATTATTGATCCCTGTTTATCGAATGTTTGATTAAAAAAGGATGCAGTTATACGCGTTAGGTTGTGTTGATGAACACAGAAATAATTCTAGCGGGAGTTACTCCACCCTATATACAACATGTGCTTCTATGTATGTATGTATGTATGCATGTATGCATGTATGCATGTATGTATGTATGAATGTATGTAATATGTATGTATTTATGTATATATGCATGTATGTATGTATGTATACATGTATTGTATATATGCATGTATGCATGTATGTATGATTGTATGCTTGTATATATGTATATATGTACGTATGTATGAATGTATGTAATATATATGTATTTATGTATGTATATATGCATGTCTTTATTCAGTTTTATTTCAAGATTTCTCGCCAACAGAGAAGGAGTCGGTTTCTAACCAAGATCCAAGGTTCCTTTGTTGAAATTTAAACACCAGTAATGTGTAGGGTTAACGGTTCAGCATGATGAAAATGTATGTATGTAAATTAGTTGAGGCGTAGCTGTGTGGTAAACTATCCTTCCCAACCACTTGGTACTAGGTTCAATTCAGCTGCGTGCTACTCTGTTCAAGGAAACACTCATTCGGGCTGAAACCGGAACCATGTGATTGGTAAACAAACCTGTCACCATACACCGAACCTAGTACTTATCTGGTACTTAATTTATCGACCTCGGAAGGATGTAAGGCATAGTCGACCTCGGCGAAATTTGAACTCAACGTAGAATGGGACAAAACGCCGCTAAGCCTTTTTTCCGGCGCGATAACGGTTCCGTCAGTCACCGCCTTCGCCATACATAAATACTGGTGTTAGATTCTGGCAAATGGTCAGTAGATTCGGCGGGGAAGAGTATGTCGATGACCTCGACCCCAGTGTTCAACTGGTATCTATTTTATCATCCTCGATCTGATGAACAGCAAAGACGACATCGGTGGAAATGCAACTCAACGTACAGTCGGAAGAAATGCCGCTAAATGTTTTGTACGGCGCGGTAACGGTACTCCCACCTCGCCAACATCGTCATACTTTATATATTAGTAATAATACACACAGACAAACAGGCACACACACGTATTTATGTATGTGTATATGCATGTATAGGCGCAGGTGTGGCTGTCTGGTAAGATGCTTGCTCACCAGCAACATGGTTCCGGGTTCAGTCCCACTGCGTAGATAGAATACATACATACATACATGCATACATACATACATACATACATAGAATACATACAATACATACATGCATACATATATACATACACACATACATACATACATACACACATACATACATACATACATGCATACATATATACATACATACATACATACATACACACATACATACATACACACATACATACATACGTACATACATAGAATACATACAATACATACACACATACATACATACATACACACATACATACATACATACATGCATACATATATACATACATACATATATACATACATACATACATACATACATACATACATACATACACACATACATACATACACACATACATACATACGTACATACATAGAATACATACAATACATACACACATACATACATACATACACACATACATACATACATACATGCATACATATATACATACATACATATATACATACATACATACATACATACATACATACACACATACATACATACACACATACATACATACGTACATACATAGAATACATACAATACATACACACATACATACATACACACATACATACATACATACATGCATACATATATACATACATACATATATACATACATACATACATACATGCATACATACATACATACATACATACATACATACACACATACATACATACGTACATACATAGAATACATACAATACATACACACATACATACATACATACACACATACATACATACATACATGCATACATATATACATACACACATACATACACATATACATACATACATGCATAAATACATACATACATACATGCTTACATGCATACATATATACATACCTACATACATACATACATACATGCATGCATGCATACATATATACATATATACATAAATAGAGACATGCATACATACATATATACATACATGCATACATATATATATATATATATTCTTTTTTATTCTATTTTTTGTTTCAGTCATTTGACTGCGGCCATGCTGGAGCACCGCCTTTAGTTGAACAAATCGAACCTAGGACTTATTCTTTGTAAGCTTAGTACTTATTCTGTCGGTCTCTTTTGCCGAACCCCTAGTTTACGGCGACATAAACACACCAACATTGGTTGTCAAACGATGATAGGGGCTCAAACACAGAGACACAAATATATTCATACATACATACATACATACATACCACAGGCTTCTTTCAGTTTCCGCCTACCAATCAACTCACAAGTCTTTGGTCGGCCCGTGGCTATAGCAGAAGTTGTCACGCAGTGGGACTGAACTCAGAACCATGTGATTGGTAAGCAAGCTACTTAACACATAGCCACTCCCAAGAGAAAGACAGAGAGGGAGAGGGAGAGTCGGAGAGATAGAGGGGAGAGAGCGAAAGAGTGAGATATGTATATATATATTTATATATGTATGTGTGTGTGTATGTGTGTGTGTATGCGTGTATGTGTGAGTGAGTGTTGTTGTGCATGCATATGCATATATATATGCTGCTATATTATAGGAAATTGGTAAATTAGCCTCGGATGGAACGCTTCTTACAAATAAATAATAAATATATTTATAACAAGCGCCATATTGAAACATGGCGGTCAATTGTATTTGTTCAATATTCTTTTTTTACCTTAATTAGTTTCTGTTTATTTGAAAACGTAATCCTATCACATCAGTGGCGCCCTCTCTATTACATTAATCTCTTATCGGATGTGTTAGAGGTGTCGGTGTGGCAGATTTAGGAACGAATAATTTGGTTTTTAAATAAGAAATCGAGATTTATCGATTTGAAATGCTTTAACATGTATTGATCAGAAATTCCGAATTATTTCTCTCAGTTGCCGTTGTAGCTGCTGTTATTGAACATCAGTGTCGACGCGATACATGCGTGCATACATGCATACATACAGACATGTATGAACCTGTATACACATGTGTGTGTGTTTGTGTGTGTGTGTATGTGTGTACACACATATGAGTGTGTACCTATGTTATGTAACGTTGCTGTTGTTCAGGTGCAAATAAACTCTGAAGGAGCATGCCTATGTAGGTTCTCTTTCTCTATCTATCTATCTGTCTTTCTATCTAGATGTGTGCGTGTGTGCGTATGTATGGGTATATCTAGACTGTAACCATGTATGACATACAACCATATGTACACACACACACACGCGCGCATATATGTATGTATAGTTAGACTGATAGACAGATAGATTGACAGACAGAAAGAAAAATAGGTAGCCTGACAGACAGACACAGATAGGTAGATAG
>NW_021832861.1:15000-110000 GCF_006345805.1 Octopus sinensis
TACTAAATGGTCCTGGGTTCGATTTTACTGCTCGGCACTTTGAACAAGTGACTTTTTTTATAACATGGCATTTGGTTGAACGACATCTTACCTGTGTGTATATGACACACCTGTATACAAATTAGTCGAACAAATCGACCTAGAACATATATTAAGTCCGGTCCTTGTTCTATCGGGATCTTTTGTTGAGCCGTTAAGTTACAAGGAGACTGAGGAATTCTTTTCTACTCGAGGTACAAGGCCCGAAATTTTGGGGAAGGTGGGGGCAATCGATTAGATCGACCCCAGTACGCAACAGGTACTTAATTTATCAACCCCGAAAGTAAGAAAGGCAAAGTCGACCTCGGCGGACAAAACATTGAGAAATTAACACCGGCAGAGCTGGAGCAAAAACGAACACAAAGGCAGGCATACAGGACGATGGCCTACCACATAGTTTCTTAATTCACTGAGAAAGCTTTGATCGGTCAGGGTTATAGAAGACACTTGCCCAAGGTGCTGCACAGAGGGACAGAACCTGAAACCACATGGTTACGAAGCGAACTTCTTAAATACACTGCCAATGCTTGCTTTTACTTTATAACAAATTATTAGTTCCAGTTGTCTCAAGCTATTAGACTTGATGTGGATATAAACAGATTGCCTACTTGTTGCCTTGGGACTGGTCAAGTTATATAGACATCACGGATGAGACACTAATAAGGGACGAACATGTAATAAGGTTAATTTTTTTTTAACAATCTACGGAGACGTAGGCTTGAAACGTGTATGTCTGAGCATATATATATATATATATATATATATATATATATATATATATATATATATATATGAATAGATAAATAAATGGAGTTGAACGAAGATGTTAATAAAATTCCTTTACTTTCGACATATGTTTCGAAGACAACATGGTTCTATTCCAAAGGAATAAACGGTGTAAGATGCAATCTTCTCATCGGGAAAGAAAGAAAGCCTATCTCAACAACAAGACCTTATAACAATTACGATGGCTGCCTACATGATAAACAGAACGTTATTAAGTATTTTAAAAAAACCGTTAGTAGATTTGACGTCAAAGGCATATATTAGGAAGAGAAGGGTTAAAGGAATATTAAATAGGGAAAAAAATAGAGAGGGAGGGATACGTTGATTAAAAGAACGTTCAAAGGCTTAGGAAAAGATTTCTCTATTGAAGTAAAGTGCAAGTTAAACTAAATGTTCAAACTATCAAGACTGGCAAAATCACTTATATGAGCTAAAGGTATGTTTCTGCCAGTGTTTACATTTGTAAGATCGCTCTATGACTGTGTTTACAAGGTGATTCTTAGAGAAGAGAATATGGAGTTCAGAGTTGCAAATGTTACAAAATCCCTTGCCCTTGTCGTAAGGAAAAGATACGGACAGGATGAACCCATCTAACTTAAAATCTATATTGTCTTTAAGACGTCAAACCAATTGGATACTGTACACACACAAACACACACACATATATATATATAAGCACATATGTATACATATTTTGTGTACGACGTGCTTCTTTTAGTTTCCGTCTGCCAAATCTACCAACAAGGACTTGACCGCCCCGAGGCCATAGTTGGAAGACTCTGGTGCAAGGTGCCAGGCAGCGGGACTAAACTCGGGACCATGTGGATGGGAAGCAAGATTCTTACCACGCAGCCACGCCTTCAGGTACACTCTTTCATCAACTACCCCTAATTTAGTTATACGTTATCTGTACAGGGTGAAGCTGAAACGTTCCTGGCTTTGAGTAAAAGAAAATACTAGAGATTCAATTATGCTCTTGTTGAATATAATCCCACCCCAGATTCACACACCGATTGCAGTGGTCCTTCAGTTTTTCTAAGCCCTCTAAAAACACTCGGATGTTTGGGTCTCCAACCAGGCCTTTCGCGACACCCTCAAAGCCAGGAACTTTTCTCCACCCTCTCGTATGTCTGTCTTCCAGTCAGTTTTTCAGTTTGTCTGTCGGCCATATTGTCTGAAAACTCGAAGGTGTCTGAATGTGTCTGCCAAAGCTCCGTTCGTCCGTCGGTCTGTCTGTCAGTACAATTACTTTCGGTTTCTTGTCCCTCTTTCATATTCTTCCCACCACCACTATTTTAAAAAAAATCAGGTCCTTTATTTTGCTTCTTTTCACCCACTTTCCTTCCTTTTTCTGCTCCCCCTTTTTATCACCACCACCACCACCACCATTCCTCATCCGCCTACATCGTCATGGTGAGCCTGACATTACCACAATCTACTACCGTCGCCACCCTATTATATCATCTTAATTATCAGTAGCATCATCAAGAACAGCATGAATGACATCAGCCTCCTCCCGCCCTGCCACCATCGTCTAATTAACGGTAGCAATTATCAAGCATAGTGAACAACGATGTTAAGGAGGTCAATATCGCAATCTTCATAGAAAGAAACAAAAATACCCCCCCCCCCAAAAAAAAAAAAACTACATTAATACATGATCACGTGTTATCAATATCGTCTTCATTGTTGTAGAAATCGTCTTTAACATTATCAAACACACCCCACCGAATATTCTTACCAACGCCGTAATCGTCAGCAGCATAGCCAATAACACCCGAAACCTCTAACAACCACTCCTGATGCCACCGTGACCAACACCATTGTCCAGAAATGACCGTCGATGCCCCATACCATCGCCGACAGTCAACATGTACAACTGTAACAAGACCGACCAGACAAACGCTTTAAGAGAACCAATTATGACGTCATCACGTTCCATCAAAGTGGAAAATAATGGTTCTATGACACGTTTGTTCTATGATGTTAGTTTGTCTAACACACACGCGTATATACACCCTACATACAACTACATATATAGAATTACATATTTCACTATGCATGCAGATATACACACGTATGTTAACAGCAATTAAACGCAAGTATGTCGTCAATATGGCGTCCATCTCGAAGTACGGCGCCGAGCGTGCGATTTATTTTATTGTTGGATATTTTACCAATAAAAGAAGCTGTTTTGCATGATTACCGATCTTTTAAGCGGCGGTGCCATTATCAAACAATCACAAATATACCTTGTTTTCTGGCATAAAATTTAACCCTGTCGTTTGAGGCTTAGTCACACTGAGTGCAATCCTAGGCAAGTACCTGCTATAGACTCGGGCCGATCAAGGTCTTGTGATTTTATTTCCTAGATGGGAACTAAAATGACTGTCGTGTGCTCGGGTGTTGTTTCCCACCGCTTGAAAAAAACCAGTGCTGGTTTGTCTACGTACCCGTAACATGGCGATTCGGCAGAAAGAGTACAATGGAAAAAGTACCAGGCTTGAATAAGTGCTAGGGTTGATTTGCTCGGCTAAGGTCGTGCTCCAGCCTCACAGCAGTTGAAGTAAAAGAAAGATATACACTCGATTCGTATCAAGTCTAGGTCAATCAACGAATGTCTACCGAAATCGAATTTACAGCTTACACATCGATCTCTCTCATAGAAGCTAAGAAATGAAGGAAAACTTTAAAGCTCGGAAAAACACGACCAGGTTTCGTATTTTTTGTAGAACAGAAAAATGAATTTATTCGCTGATAGTTTAATTGTATGAGGTTGAGTTCGATATTTGGCACATCATATTTATCTAAATATTGTATTATTCCAGAATAATGTATCTGTTACTACATCAACCGATACGTGTGTACAGACGTGTGTGACAGTAAAAGTGGTATTATAAATGTGCATACCACTTGTCCATCAGAAATAAGATGTCCTTACACTAGAAATGGGATTCACAAGTTTCGCAGTAAATACAGCGAGGCAGGAAGTGAAAAATGGGGTCGGAGTGTGGAAGTCGCGCGCACATACATACATACATACATATATATATATATAAGGCGAGCTGGCAGAAACGTTAGTACGCCAGGCGAAATGCTTAGCGGTATTTCGTCTGTCGTTACGTTCCGAGTTCAAATTGCGCTGACGGCGACTTTGCCTTTCATTCTTTCGGGGTCGATAAATTAAGTACCAGTTACGCACTGGGGTCGATGTAATCGACTTAATCCCTTTGTCTGTCCCCCCTGTGTTTAGCCCATTGTGGGTAGTAAATAAATAATATATACATACATACATACATACACACACACACACACACCATGTGCACACTTTCCAACTGCCTCATCAAAGACGATAATGATTGCGGTGCGGTCCTACGTGATTAAAATCACGTGCATCAAATTCAATGAGTTCTACATCGGATGTACCATCAAAGAACACTATGCTAATGCTTCTTCCGTAGAAAAAGGAATCTGCAGAAATACCACACCAAAGACATTCAGGTTTCCACTGCAGCCACAGAAAGAAACATTGGGAAACTGAGAATCAAAGCTGTTTTAATTAACACGCCATATGTGAGATCAGAGCCGCATGCGGCTGATGGGTTCACATAATAACGAATACCACCTTTCCTGAGGAAGGGGTAGGCGTGGCTTCCTTCAGCGGAGCCTCCTGAGTATATGACGGAGGGAGATGTAGAAAAAGTCGAGGAGGAGGTAGCCCCCTCGAAAGGAAAAAAAGAAAGAAGATTGGCGACAATGGTTGCCCACCGATGGATTCTGAGGTGACGGGAGAAACTCTACCCTCTCATCGAGAAGAGAAAAAAAAAAGAAAAAAGAATGGGACATCGCTGGCAGTTGACAATCAACTGCCAGCATGCCCCGAAACTGTCGGTGGGAAGTATGCCACCGATAGAGGGAGCAGTGACCCATCCAAGCAGGAGGGAAGATGAGTTTGTTGTTCTCTTTCTGAAGGGAGGGGCGATAGAAAACCTAAGGAAGCGAGGCTTGACGGAGGAGCCCTTAGCCTGGACCGAAGGCAGGAATTGGCCTTCGCAAGTGACTGCGAAGGTCATATCGGAGGTCGACATGGCCATGGTGGTGGGCTCCTTTACGAGAGACTTGTTCAGAATCGTGATTTTGGACCCCGAGCGGGTACCTAAGGGCAGCTCACAGCCCGGTCGGAGGCGAAGAAGAATAGGCTCAGCGCCGAAATATGTAAATAGGCATTAATAATGTTGCCATTTCTGTAAGAGGGTTATTACCTCAAGATGTGTCTTTCTAAAAGAACAATGTTATGGAGAAGCAGAAGGTCGGCGGACACTTTCTGTCATCTCCCATTTTTACCATCCTGTATTATCGTTCGCCTCATCAATGTCTTGTCCAGCCCGCAAAGCTACCCATCTTAGTACTGCCTCTATGGAAAATTTGATAAAATAGAGTAGCTTGCTTACGAACCACGTGGTTCCAGATTCAGTCCCACTACGTGGCACCTTGGGCAAGTGCCTACTACTATAGCATCGAGCCGACCAAAGCCTTGTGAGTGGATTTGGTAGAAGCCCGTCATATATATATATATATATATATATGTGTGGATGTATATGTATGTATATGTGTATGTGTGTGTGTGTGTGTGTGTGTGTGTGTGTGTGTACCTCCCAACATCGCTTGACAACCGATGCTGGTGTGTTTACGCCCCCGTAACTTAGCGGTTCGGCAAAAGTGACCGATAGAATAAGTACTAACCTTACAAAGAATAAGTCCTGGGGTCGATTTATTCGACTAAAGGCGGTGTTCCAGCATGGCTACAGTCAAATGACCGAAACAAGTAAAAGAGTAAAGGGTCCCAAAAGAACCGAGTTCTATGACCTGCTGTTGTTTTAGATTCAAAAGGATCTCCGTCCATTCATGGCGGAGACGTAGTTTTTTTTTATAAAATAAAAGTGGATTGTAGCGTAAATGTTAAACTGGCGAAAATGGTTCGCATGTTAGATAAGTGATTACAGGTTAGGACCGGTGGAACATATTCTGTGAGAACTATTGTATTGGGCCCCTAGAACAAAAGGTCACAACAAATACAAGGTTTTCTCTCCGACACTAACGACTCCAATTCAATACTTCTATTGAATAGAAATCATTTACTTAGCAAAAAACAAAACGATATCTTCACTTCCAACGTTTTATTCGTTTAAAGAAACTTCAGGGTGATATGTTATAGAATGTTTATCGTTTGCAGATCAAAAATATACAAAAACAATACGATATATGTACATTTTTACATATAACGCCCCAGCATGAGAACAGCTCGAGGGTTGAGGGTTGAGACAGAAAATAACGTAAAGACTTAATATGTACATTTTACACATCAAAAATATACCGTACTATACAATTGTATTCGGCTGGTGCATAATCATTGCGGCTTTTTTTTTTTTCCAACAAATTTTATTCAACAAAAACAATATTTAACAAAAACATCTTTAAATGACAGTCTGACCGTCTGCCAAACAAATGGGAAGCAGTAATTGAAGTAGATGGTGAATATGCTCCGGAATAATCATTTGAAGATGTTTTTGTTACATGTTAGTGTTTTTTGTTGAATAAAATTTGTTGAAAAAAGCCGCAATAATTATGCACCAACTCAATATAAAATATCAGTGTTCTGTATAATATAGAAGTTATATGAATAACATCAAATGTTGTTGTGCAGTTTTAGGGAAACATTTCTCATATACCAAAAATGTTTTAAAACATCAAAAAGAGAACAAATATAAATGTACAAGTTTCATATCAAGAAATGAACAGAACTATATATGAACAAAATTTTGCTTAAACAATACAAAATATATTTTATTGATCAGAAATCCCAATAAAACGTTACATAATTTATTTCATATCAAAATTTACAAATCAGAAAACAATTCAAATAAAATATACATAATGATAATGCTTCGTGTTTTTTTTTTTACAGTTTATTCAACAGCTTTGCAGACGGTTAAATAAGTTAATTCGGCTGGGAAACCCTGGGTAGCTGAATTTCACAATCTTATATTTTTAGCTTCTTAAATGATCCAGAGTTCTACTGCATGATCGTTATACTACACACTACACATTCATGTAGGTAAGTGTCTGTGTATATATTGTGCATAGTATATATCACATACCAAAGACTTGAGAATGGAGTAAGTGGAGCAAGAACACACATGAAAACGAAAAGTGTCGCTGAAGAGGTCACAGATGTGTGGCGAAAGATTTCCGGATAATGGACAAGAGTTAAAATAACAGTAATAAACGAGGGAAGAAGAAACAATTCTATAAGTATGTACAATATTTTACATATTGAAAATATAAGAATGAGGGTTCTAGCATGGCCACATCAGGAAATTCATGTTGGATGAATGTAATATATTAGGAGCCAGAAGATCGATATAATACATCTTACCGATCTTGGAAATGCATGAAAGATTAACTCAAACTTGACTAGATTTGAACCCCCGAGGCGTAAAAGGATGCGACAATACCACAAGGTATTAAAACCGACATTTTAACAGTACTGACGTCGATCCTGCTTATTTCGTATACAGAAAAATGGTGAGGTTGAATCAATCTAACCCAGTTACCATGGCTGGTACATATTTAGCTGGGAAACTTAAAAACCGTCTGTCGGATTTGAACCTCGAATATAAGATGGCGAAATTGAACACCGACGAGAATTTAATCTGTCGCTTTGTCTGTACTATTAGAATAGT
Source organism: Octopus sinensis (assembly GCF_006345805.1). Taxonomy (NCBI): domain Eukaryota; kingdom Metazoa; phylum Mollusca; class Cephalopoda; order Octopoda; family Octopodidae; genus Octopus; species Octopus sinensis. Next base: position 22,569 of record NW_021832861.1, read on the forward strand.
GGGTTTTGAGGGTCTCAGTAAACTCTCAGTAAATCGTTTCTGAATAAAAAGGGAAGGTTCTGACAAGTAACATCTACGATCCTTGTGCCACGGCATCAAAGCCGATTCAGAGAAAGAAAGTCAATGGGTTGCTGCTATTTTATCGATACCGACGTGAAATTCAAAGGTGACATCGACAGGATTCGAACTCTGGACAGAGCCAGAAGAAATGCTGTCACATAGTTTGTTCGACTGATGATGGCGACACTGAGAATGGTGGTGGAGGTGGTGGTGCTGGTGGTGGTGGTGGTTGTAGCATTGGTGACGCAGCTGTTAGCGATGGCAGTTTTCACGATGACGACGACGATGATGATTCGGAGGAGGAGGAGGAGGAGAATAATTACAATGATGATAATTGATGCTGTTGACGGTGATACTGGTAATGATGATGTTGAGGATGATGCTGATGAGGCGGAGGAGGAGGTGGGATAGGAGGAAAATGAAAAAAAGGAAGAAAGGAAGCAAATGACGATGATGGTGCTGCTGCTGATTATGCACCTTAGAGATACTTTTTAAGTTTTGGCACAAGGCCAGCAATTTTGAGGGAAGAAAGTATTACACGACTGGGACTTGATTTTACCAGCTGCGGAAGGAGAAAAGGTCAAATGAATCGGCCATATTTGACAAATTGAAGCGATGGTAAGAAAAATAGCTTAAAGTATTTTCCCCCGAGAGTTCTAACGAGTCAGCCAATCCGCTGCAAATATAGGCACAAGAGCATATTCTAATTCTGGCAAAAGTCCAAACCGGCAGTTTTCCAGATTCGGATGGGAATATTAATATTAAAACGTTACTAATACCGGAAGGCATTCAATTCGTCGCGTTACCGATCCTGAATCTAGCACCAAAAAAAAAAAAAAAAAAAAAAAAAAATCCAACATAGCAACAAGGCCAGAATTTTGTAAGGGACAGTAAAGTCGATTATCCGAACCAATAGGTTACTGGAACTACTATTTTACCCTGGTTCGATGAAGTTGATCTCGGTAGGATTTGAACTCAGAATGTGAAGAACCCTAACTAAATATTGCAAAGCATTTTGAACGAATCTAGCAGTCTACCACTCTTGATTGGTGCAGGGGGAGAAATTAAGTCAAAGCCAGAATTTTAAGTGGGAAGGAGTGTTAGTCGATGAAATCGAACACCTGTTTTAGCTTTTTTTTTTTTTAATCTGCAGAGTTTATAAAAGTTCACTCCGGTGGGATTAGAACTCGGAACGGTTACACCTACAACAAATGTCTCAAAGTATCTTGTCTGTCACATTAACGATTCTGCCAATGCACCACCCATGGGTCACGCTATTCATTGCAAATAGTGAACGATGCAAACAGTGGACAATGGAACACTAGAACCAAGCATTGGGGGAGAAAAACTGGGAGCAATGAAGTTGAACAGTAGAAACTGGACATTAGGAACTGAACGCTTTGAAAATTGAATAGTTTATGGTAACAGGTTTTTGGGAGTGTAAACCTGCATGTGCCAAGTCATTGTTAAAAGAAAATGTTGCAAATAGTGAACAGAGGAGCCAGTGAACAGAGGAGCTAGTGAACACTAGAAACAAACATTGCGAAACACTGGCACGAATTACGATGGCTAAGATCCGAAACTGAAAATTGGGAAAGTAAACATTAATAGTTACAAATAAAAATTATCGTGTAAACAGGCTTTTTATGCCAGTTATAATATTCATTAACAACTAAACAGTAAATGGCGAACAAAATAAACGGTAACCATTGAAAATGAACACTGGAAAAAAGAATATCTATACAAATACACACTGGAGACGTTGAACGGTATAAACTGAACGTCAGAAAACAAATTGGAGAACATCGGAAGAAAAGCAAATTACGGTCAGAGCATGTTGCAGAAGGATACCCACATGCATCGAATGGATATTGCTTTTGCTTCCTTGATAAGAGTTCACCCAAAACTTTGGTCTACTTTTTCTTCATCCGGCGAAATATTTACCAATAACAACTTCAATCTATGTTTGCATTTTGTTCAATTCTTCGAATTTGTCTGTTGTAATCTTTCACACTGTCCATATGTCCATCTCTTATTCTCTTCGCTCCATTTGTGCTCTTAAGGGTTACCGTATACAAATAATGCAATACATATCAACAAGTGGGGGAAATGAGGGTAATACAAATGAATCAGAATAGTTTCGGGACCAATAAAGTCAGCTTCAAATGTTATACAAAAAGAGACTTGGAAACGGTCCGAAAAACCGTTATGTTCTGGCTGCTAATTATTGGAACAATGTTGCTTCTGCTTATCTCCAAGACTGTTCTGTTAAGTAAATATATGACGAGCGTCGTTCTAGTTGATCACCCTGACTTCCCTTTTCGCCTCGTATACATTTTAAGACAGTAGCACGTATTTGAGGCAAGTTGGTGACTATTACTAGCAAGTCGGGGCTTCTCTGGAGGATTAGCTTATTTCAGAAACAAACCAGCATTTTTAAAATTAAAAAAGTGAAATCTTGAAGAATTCCAAGAATAAGTTTCAACGTGTCTATATTCCATATCTCGAATTTCTTTGTATTAACAGTTGAAACAGAAGGTGTGAGGTAGAGGGTGGAATATTACAGTAATGTTGCGAAGTTTGGTTAAAAGAATGGTAGACCATCTGCTGCTTCCTCTTGAGTAAACCTTGTAAAAAGTTACGAAAGCTGAGCCCTAAGACTAAAAAATGTGGTTCGCGGGTTCCCATGACATAAGTGAGATGGAACATCCATTCTCCCTGTGCGGGATGCCAGTTCGTTGCCAGAAATTGAGAGGAGGGGAACAAGTTGATTTCATCTATCTCAGTATTTGATTTTCTCGACTCCGAGAGAGGTGAAAGGCCAAATTAGTCTCGTGTTTTGAACTCAGCTCAGAACTTAAAGGAAATGCTTCGCATTTTCTCCGACGTGGTAACGATTCCGCCATATTGCTGCTCTCTTTAAAAGCTGCCTAGATGTAAATACTGCTGGTTCTGATGGAGAAGTTTATGAAGGCCACTAGTCATGGTGTGCGGAAAGGAAACGTTGGGACAATGACCGGATTGTTGGTCCAGGTTGCAAAATCTGTCTCATACGACAAATTTGAGGTGGTGTTTGCGAAAAGGTGACGAGCGCTTTCTTCTTCCTCTTGAATAACTCATTATTGGAGCTAAATGCCAGATAATAGTCCGTATCTCAATAATGAGTGGGGGTTGAATCAGTTGAGAGAAACCGCTTCATCATACATTCCATGAAGGGTAAGCAGATGTCCAAATTCTCTTGAAATATAAGACGTAATGAATAAAAGAAAAGCTATGGAATTAACATTAGGTAATGATGAAACTGGTGTTTAATATTCCGAGTAACAAACTGGAAACGAGTTAACCGGTTCCGAGTCCAAAAATTCGAGGCAAAAATGTCCAAGGATCAATGAGAAAATTGATAATAGTTTCCAAAATGATGTAACAAAATTGCTGCTTCAGTCAAAGATGTCTTAGTCGGTAGAAGTTAAAGAGTGCGAGTGGTGGTAATTGGATCTTTTGGTTTGTGGTAGTGGACCAACAGAATTCATTTGAATATCGCCAAAACTAGCAGAGGTTCTTTTAAAGACACATGGAGAAGATTTCGTTTTGATATTTGCCCAGGAACAAATATTTCAGTTTGGGCCTCTTTGTGATCACTAGATCTATGAAGGAGTGAAATCTGTCACCTTTGTGAATGACAACTTACAGTCACAATATCAGACATTTTTATTTTCTTTCGTAGAACAAATTGTAACATCAATGGTTGAAATCGGATTGAAAATCTTTCAGATTAATTGTGTAGTCATTGCCAATATGAGTTTTTATACCAAAGATCAATTTCTAGACTTAAGGCACAAAATTGGCGTCAGTCGGACCTGTCTGAGATGCAAACAGAGCGACGTGGGTTTATGTTGAAAACCTGTCGCGTCTGAGACGATAACGGCTGTCGACCGAGTCCATAAAGATTGCTCCGCTGCTTTAACAGGGAAAGGCAGTTTTCCTCCGTCTAGTGGCTATCGCAAAAGAAGTATGGTTGTTGCGGGTGAAAGGTTTGAGGACATCTTTATTGGCGGCTTTTATTGACATCTTTAACTGGCTCATTAGCCAGTTAAGCCTGTCACAATACTAACCAATATACTTTTATGAAAAAACTTACAATTTATTTTATGTCCTTTTGCGTTGCATAATTTGACAACTGGAGTTAGTAAAGGGTTTCTGTAGTTGCTGAATGAGGCCTTGTCCTCTTCATAAGTACCGATGTGTTAATTCACGGGTGAGATAACAATGAGAGCCAATATTTCTTTCCAATGAAAGTGTAGCAAACTGGAGGATGGAATCTTACAGGAGATAGTGTGACCACGTCATTGCATCCTGCGATTTTGTTTTGAAATCAGAGGTTAAGCAAAAGTAATATTGTGACACTGATATAGATGAGGGCAGCCAGTCACTTTCAGCAATAGCGATAAGGTGTTGATTTGTATGCTGACCAAGAACAAAGTCCGCTAATAGTTATTTTCACAGCCTGCTTATGACAATTATTTTCACGCTGCATCGGTGCCACTGAGGAAAAAACAAATTTAAATACCCTACCGAAAATCTTCCTGAGGTTTTTGTACAATAAAAAAAAAGAAGAGGTTGGGTTCTGTTCGGCTTTCAAGACTTCCAACAATAAATAAAATCCATTTCGTTGGTCGGTGATTTTTCTTCAGGTGTTTTAAGTGACTGTGTGCGTCGTCGTCAATGGGATTTGGAAGTTAGGGGACCTGGCTGTGAGAGATGTATGTAAAAGAGCCCTGTCTAAAACTGCTTCTTGACTTAGCACACTAGAGAGTATAGAGAGAGTAAAGGGGCTTAAACACATTCACTGGCAGGGTTAAAGAGACTAAAACTAGTCAATTTGAAATCCAGAGTGATTAGGGGGGAGGAGTTTGGGTAGTTATGTAGACTTGGAAGATGACCGTAATCCAGACCAAGGACCCAATAAGGATATGGTTACTGATAAAGGATATAAATCTGATAAAAACGTATATTTGTGTCACGAGACAGGATCGAGGTGATTGATACTATTATCGGTTGGAGAAAGATTTTAGTAGTAAACTATTGCATTTTTTAAGGGTTGTAAACAGGCAGATGAATAAAAGCTCCGTGGGACTAAAATCGGTTTGCAAAGGAAATCTTTACAAACCGATGTAAAAGAAAGGTCTGCGACAAAACGTTCAGAAAAGTTCGACATCTAGGTACTAAAGTACAGAGGTCCCGACGCAGCTACGTAACCCTAAATCTAACCCTAGCGAGTATGCACTGTAAAAAAAACAAAGTTACGGAGAAGCATCGAAACCTCTGTATTTAAGAAATGTCGATACCTGCAGTAAAAACTATCGTAATAAGAGCAAGGAAATTTGACATTACAAATTGTGAGGCATAACAGATAAGTGGCCATAACTAAGCTAATAGTTTGTATGTTATGTAGCTAAAAACCACTCATTCCACGAGACAATTGTAGTTTTACGTTAGCCATCTTAAATAATGTAAGCCATCGGAGGAATATAAACAGCATATTGCTATCAGACTGCTTTTATTAACAAAAACAAAACTTCAGAAATAGAATCATTTGCCAGATTCTCTTAAGGGAACGTAAACTGTGGCGTGTCCACCGACGCCGCCATAGCAGTCTGAAAACTACCTGCTTCCATCGCTCGCTATCAACGAATATAAAACTGAGGTTACAGCCACCAAGCCCTGCCAGACCGGACAAGCAAAAAACTTGAAAAGTACTTGGAGATTAACACGATTTTCGACGCACGCATAGATTTAGTTGGCTCGAATCCAGATAGGAGGGGTAACTCATACCTCAGCGATCTGATCAGTCGTTCTCAGCTAGCAGATCTATACGGATTAGAACTCTCGGAATCTCCATTGTAGACATGGCCTAATAGCATCAGGTCTTCTAGATCTTAGGAATGTTAGGTGTAAAGATAAAGACTTAGCCCGGTGTACACAATTCCACTATGTCAGTTACAGTGTTCACAAACTTGTTACCTGTAGGCTTGACTTTGATAGGTTATGTAGACAGGAACCCGGCCACTGGAAACTCAAGTCACTTCTGGCTAGTGAGAAGTACAGGAGTCAGATGAGGCAATTAGTAATGAGGGTATTAACCGGAAACATTATAACAAATGGCAGCATACCCTCAAAAGAGGGCATCAAGTTTGAGTGTTAGGTTTAGTAAAGAATTAGCAAGTAAGAATAGAATAGAAAGGGACCTAGTTAAGGATCTAGAAGAGGTAGATACGTTTCAAGTTGTGGCCGCGATATTAGCCTCGAATTATTGGTTGGGCGTCAAACAAGGGATGCATTATCAGGAGCAAAGCTTTGCGCAATGAGACGAGAGGGAATCAACGCTGTCGGATGGGGCCCTGTGATAGAGACCAGACGTGGCAATGATGCCACAATGATGTCCTTGACGGATCAAGATGAGCGTTCGGTAAACGAACCCCAGGAGATGTGCGAGTTTTTTCTCGAGCATTTCGCCCAGCTGTTCGGGAGGGGCGTGGGCTGGATCGCAGGGAGGACTTCAGACTTCCTCATCGGTTTGCCGCGTCTCTTGTGGGGTGGGAAGTGTATTGCTATGTGGGGCCTATCACAGCTACGGAAGTGGAGGGGACAAGTTGCCGGAACTAGAGAATGGGTTCATACCGAGATCTGTGAGCCGGAGAGTTGTGGTGCTGTTAAGGACCCAAACAAGGGGGATAAAGATGATTTTCGACCCATCACTGCTTAACGCGCAGTTGAAGATTTGGGGTACATACCTTGGAAGGCGTACTTCAAAGATAAGGGTGAGAGACGTTTCACTGGAGGTAGACGTTGTCTGGCTGCACCAATCTTTGGCTTGGAGAAAAATTACCATCCTCCAAGCAAACAAGTTTCATCAGCAGAACTGGGAGTCGCAGGACTTGGAGATGCTAATACAGGCTGCCCCTGTCGACCTTGAAAAGATCGCTGTCCATTCAGGTGTGGGAAGAAAAACTCAGGTGATGGTGGAGGTAGAAAACCCTGCTGCTATAAGTGTGGCCAAAAAGGCCACATAAGAGCAGAATCCCCCCTCCCCCCACCGAGAGAAAACAGCTGCACCTCCACTTCTAGCGGAAATCTCTAGATAGGAGATGGAAAACTCTAAAACGGTCAAAAAGGGAACAGGAAACGAAAATCTCAAATTTGGAGTTGGACCAATAACTCCCCGCAAAAGTCGGAAAATCCTACCCCCAACAGTCCTCAGTACAAGTAAATGCATCACAAGAACACAAAACGCAAACTCCCTCTCCCCACAAAAAAAACCCCTAATATTATAGTAATCAGCTCTACGAACAAAGAGCTGGAGAAAAAAATTGAGCAAATCTCAAAAGATTAAAAAAACATTCACAGAAGTTCAACTTTCCCGCACACAAAACTTTTCATTTTAGACAACATAAGTTAAAGGATACTAAAAATGATTTCCCTAAAGATGGTTCTTTAAAAGACTTCTCCCCTGAAATATTTCAAGGGTTATTTCGTGGGGCTTGGTGCGTTATGACCTACTATTTTTTCAGTAGGTGGATGCACCACCAGGTCTGTCTGGTATGTTATGACCTGCCGGGACTGAGTGGGTGGCTGCGCCACCGTACGCCCATTTTGGGCGTCTGGCGTGTTATGACCCGTTGTTTTCCGGTAGGTGGATGCATTGCCAGGCTTTACCCTTATGGACACTACCTTCTCGTGGTGAAAGAGCTTACGTCCGTGTGGGGAGCTATGCCGGATGGGCTCCACTGAAACCCCGACAGAAATTCCTTTTACTGCAGCAATATTATCTGCCGTGATTTTTCTAAAGTGTCACGCAGGTGCTGCCGTCAAGCGGAATTCTCAAGCGACTAGACGTAGGAGCTAGGGGGATTCTGCATCTCTCGGATACCACTTCCTCTTCCTTCTTGTATAGCAGCCGGTGTGATGGCGGATTAAGTCTTCCCCAGAGGGTGAGACTAATCCCCAAATGCGTCATCCGCTAACGTTGGGTTATGCCTCCGTTACAAATATTACCGATTCTGCAGGACGAGCCCAACAGAATCAGCAATTAATAGTTTTCTACGATTTGACGTTGCTCCCTGCAGGCGCTATCGATTACGGCCCCGACATCCGGCTGGTGCCTTGACACGTGGGGTCTGAGGGGACTCCACGTGTCCAAGATGTAACTATGACTCAGATGTTTAGGTGGTTGGGGTGGTGGTTTGTCTATCTCTCTTGTAGGGTGCAGCTATGCGCCTTCTTTCAGTTCAACTTTATCGCTTCAGCCATGAACTCATGGAAATTGCCGCCTCATAGTAAACATGATTAATAACAAGTTCACAAACATACGGCAGCCGGCGGCATTAAACTGGTGGCCTACGGGTCAGGAACGTGGCCCGCACGTTAGGCTGGGCGTGTTGCCCCCTCACGCTTGGCCTCTTCGCTATCTTCTCCTGCGGTGGACAACGGGCCATCTCCACCGCAAGGTATAGCTAGTAGCCAACAGGATTGTGATAGGACCATCGGTGGGTGCTATACATTGTGCCCGACACTGATGTATAATAGAAACGGGGCTTATTTAGATTAATATACCCCACACAGACCCTGGTAGTGAAAGGCTCTCAGCTCCCGCTGGACCTAGCGCATGACCCCATCCATGACGTCCACTCTCTTACTTTAGAAGCGGACCGAGGGTATCAAGCCTCATTCCTACAGGGAGCGAATTTACGCTGCCTATTTCCTGTGCGTCGTGCTCCATAGCTTTTCCGCTATGTCCTCGGCGCCTCTCTTCTCCCCAACGATGGGGAGAACATAAACAATGTGGACACGGCATTAAACTGGTTTACAGATACAGTAAATGTGGTAGGGAAAGCGGGCACCTCCATTCGGCCTGTGTAGTGGTGCATTTGATGCGCCTGCTCCTAGTCCTACTCGGTCTCTCTTCCAATGTGACCACTGCAGTCGTTCTTTTTTGACGGCTGCAGGCAGATCGCAGCATGAACGCCATAAACATCCTGTGGCTACGAATGCGCGCAAGATGGCTTCTCAAAGAGCAGCTGGCGAAGATGCGTGCTGATCGGGCAGCCGCTGCCGAGGCCTTAGGCCGAAGACACAGAGGCTGCTGGTCAGACGAGGAAGTAGCGGTCCTCGTCGAGAAGGAGGCCTAGTTCTTGGCGGTAAGGGTTAGGCTAATCAGTGCTGACATTGCACGGTTCCTACCGGGCAAAACAGCCAAACAGGTAGGATCCAAGAGGGCGGCCCTGGCCAAAAGGGGTCGCGAGAGTCATCAAGGGTCAGGGCGGTCGGTGGCCGAATCCCAACCACATGTCGAGGTAGGACCTCCGTCTTGTTAAGACTGGAAGGATCGCTTCCTCGATGCTGCATGTCCTGGGCATACCCGTTGGTCTGCGGTCTTCTCTGAGACCCTTTTAGAACTAGTGGAAGGCGGGACCACGGCTGCCTGGGGCTCGCTTGTTAGTAGATGCGTAGGGAAGATGCTGCCGGGGGAAATAGTGTGGATAGGGTAGCTGATAAGTCCAATTTTCGGCGGCGGGGTAAGCTTCGTAGATACGCCCGCCACCAGAACTTGTACAAAAAAGACAGGAAGAGGCTCCTTGCGGTTGTATTAGGCGAGGATTCGGGTAAAAATAGGGTAAAATGCAATAAATGTATCGTGCAACTCGCCAAATGCCTTATCTAATTAATGACACGCATGACATTTCACAGACAAAAAGAAAATGAAGCCACAAGTATGTCAAATCAAATACAGGCACCATTTTGCCCGATATGGGGTAAAATAAAATAAAATTAAACCACTGCGGAATCCTCATCAGACCCTGAAGAGAGCTGATGACCAACAACGAAAACGATATCTAATACAATGTCAAGAACTTTGGAACAACGGCAAAGAATATCCATTTACCAACGCAACTAATGAATGGAAGTAATCTTTTCAGAGGATGATGGGAAGACAACCCCAAGAAAAAACAGTGTTAAGGGAAAACTACAATCATTCATAAACTAAGCGTATCTGAAAGTGAAGTCATCCACAAGAAAAAGGTTTTTTTAAAACAATGTACTCCACAAACAAACATGCCAAAACCGAGTTGTTTAGGTTTATGAATATAAGGAATGTCATCGTCCTGTTCGAATTAAAATTTGCTGAAACGAGGTTGGGTCTATTGGAGGGGACTCGAGACAAATTGCTTCTAAAGTTCTCCATTTTCACATACATGATCAGCTTTACCCGATTTATCAATATCTTCTCGTGTAACAGATTTGCGATGTTCATCTTCCCTTATTTTGAGGGGGCGGCATGTTTCATCTTTGTTTAACCTACCGCAGCTGCATGAAATAGAGCACACGCAGTTTTTGATCATATTCTCTTCTGTTGGTGGTTTTTACTCGAAGGAGATATTTGCGAAGTGTTGTATTACTCTTGAATGCTGTCACGATGTCATGTGGACCGTATATATTTTGCATCTCTTCGGAGAATCCTTTCACATAGGGTTGACAGACTGGACAGTTTATCGGTTTCGTCCTCTTTCTTCATGAAGATAGTATGTTTTAGGGGTAGTTGTTGCTTAATAGATTGCTATTGAGCTGAATAATAACATCGAACCCAGGTTTGAAATTTCCCCATGACACCTGATGAAGGCTGGAGGGTATATCAGCCGAAACGTTTTGTTAAACAAGATGAGGACAAATATCCGTCAAGTGTAAATATTATTGAATGGTATACAAAATGGATCAACTCTTCGACCCACTCGAAGTTGGGAGAAACTGCACAATCAAAAAGGTACATGGACTGGGAACAGAATGGATAAGGAACTGATAAAACATTTGTAGCCTGATCCAGGATACGGGTGGTTGGTACAACTACCCGTTGCAAAGTTTTCTGAACCAAATTGCGTTGTGCAAGTTTGTAAAGTGACAGAAGAACGGATGTAAAGGGTAACCTAAAAGGTACCCCGGTGTCAGAAGTTAAACCGATGTGAAAGTAAGGTCTACGAGAAGACTACTCTAATATGTTTCAAACAGTTGTAGTAAAACTGACCAGAGAATTGGTGGCGCTAAGAAAACTTTTCATCACGAAATACGTGGCATTGCAGCTAAGCAACTGTAAGTAAGTTACTAGAAGTTTGTATTTCCCGTAGTTACAAAGCTTCTGATGCAATTGTAGTTTTACATCAGTCATCTTAAATGGGTAAGATGCTGGATGAGTAAGATAAACTGTATTGAGTATCATACGTTTATCAACCGATATAGTAGTCTAGTTATAGGCTCTGTTGCCCAGCCTTGCTTCAAAAACGATGTTAACTGCAGAGCGTCCACCGACATCGCCGTCATACCAAAAGCAGTGTCATCATTTGCAGTAAAAGAAGCAATCCATGAACACAAGCAACACCGCCAACGAACCATTAAATCATTAACTATGAAGACCAACTTCGTGCCACCGACAGAGGAAGCTGTAGCCCCTCTAAGTGAAAGAAAAGGGGAGTGGTTGTTGACAACTTTCTAAACAGTTGTCTTGAAAGTCAGGACCTGATGGAATCGGCCTTTACTGATAGTCAGCATTGGCCTCCGCAGGTGCCGGCGCTGATGGTGAAAGAAAGAGTTCTTTCGAATAGTGGAGTCCTGTCCGAAGAAACATTACATCTTTTGACGCCCCGACTAGCGGCTGAGGAATTACCTGCAGGCGGCAAGAGAATTGATAGGGGATGGTTGAAGAGACTTAGTGTCTCAGTCTGCGGAAGAGGTTTATTAGCTCATTTTTGTGTGTTCTTTTTTGTAGAAAGACAAAAGAAAATTTGTAATTAAAAACTAAAGTAAGAAGTCTAATACCTCTTTTTTTTAAAAAAGAATATTTGAGAAGCAAAAAAATCATTCTCTTTCATCATCTTAATATTTTTGTCCAGAGCGCAAGCCACTTTGTGTCAGGCCTTTTTGGCAAAATTTTGAAATAAACTATTAAGACCAAAAGCAATAAAAAGTTACGATTTCAACAACAACGACATCTTTCCGTACAGCACGGAATTTTGGAAGCTTAAAATTAATTTATAAATTATAAAAATATGAAACGGAAATGTTTTAGACCAGCTTAAACTGAATACTTAAACGAGTTTTTCTTCGAGGGTAGTTGGAAAAAGAGACAAAGGGAGTAGTATTTTGTCCATCTTTACATTCTAATTTCAAATACTGTCCAAGTCGATTTTTGCTTTTCACCCTTGGCAGCGGCGGAGAGATCGATATCGATAAAATGTCACTAGAGCCCTGGGATCGATGTAAACGACTTTCCCCTTCTATTCAACATTGCTGGTCTCGTGCCGAAAATTTGAAGCCATTATTCTGATAGTATTGGTAATGTGGGTGGCTAAGTGGATATTCCGGCATTGGTGATGAGGAAGATCACGATGGACACGATGGCAGTGATGGCGACGGGACGCTGTCTGCCGAGATGAAATGGCGGTCCACCATTTTATGTCGATGATATTAATGATCGTGGTGTACTCCATTGCATTCTTACAGTATTTCAATAATGATGGATGGAGTAAGCAGCCGCCATGTGCATAAGAGTGTGTGTGTGTGTGTGTGTGTGTGTGTGTGTGTGTGTGTGTGTGTGTGTGTGTGTGTGTGTGTGTGTGTGTGTGTGTGTGTGTGTGTGTGTGTGTGTGTGTGTGTGTGTGTGTGTGTGTGTGTGTGTGTGTGGGGCCACGATTTGGTATAGTAGTGATGGCTGAACGGCTGTGTGTGTGTGTGTGTGTGTGTGTGTGTGTGTTAAGCGGTCTGATTAATATTCCGTCTTGTTAACCGATAGCACACATGCGGTTGATTGGCTTGATGTTCATCATTATGTTTAATGAGGGCCTAATTGCTTAGATCAATCCCGGTCGGCCATTCCTGCCGCCGATCTATACTCTCCTACCACCACCACCAACCCACGGTTACACATACAAACTAACGGATGCACACACACACACACACACCTGATCCTACAACCAAGACTGCCGACGTAACGATGTGGTGATGGTGGGGGAGCCAACTCATCACTATCGTTTCCTCCCTCCCTCTCACTACTAACCCTTTCTTTACTCCCAACATTGCAATGTTTCATCACTGTATCGCTTTCCTCCCCTTCTCTCCCACTATGTCCTTTTCACTGTATCGCCTTCCTGCCCCCACTCACCAGTGTCTCCCTCTCCTTTCATCACTCTCCCCCTCTCCTCCCTTCCCTCGCTGGATCGCTTTCCCTCTCGTCATCGCTTTTCTCCCCTCTCTGGTCACCGTTCCTCTTCCCCTCCTATCACTGTATCGCTTTCCTACCCCTCTCATTCTTTCCCTGCTTTCCTCCCCCTCTCATGTCCCTGAATCACCTTCCTCCCCCTCACACGTTACTATCACCCCGCCCCCTTCTCTCGTCATTATGTCATTACAATCATTCGTTCCCTGATTATTACTTTCACTTTCTCTTCGCCTCTAACCATTTTCTTTGCCTCATTGAAACCACCGCGAATGTCGCCCTCACCACCAACGCCGCCACCGCCACCAACATTACATTATAGCATTAAAACTAACATTAAAACAAGTATTAAAATAGCAATACTATCACTATAAAAACAGCATTATAATAATCGTCAGTATAATTGCTACCACCACAATTACGAGGAATAATTTTTACTGAAGGAATAAAGTCTTGAAATCTTGGGGGAGGGGACTTGTACATTACATTGGCTCACCCCCACCCCAGCGTTTCACTGGTACTTTATCGTCCCCGAAAGGATGAAAGGCAAAGTCGACCTCGGCGGAATTTGAACTCAGAACGTAGAGACGAGCGAAATACCTATTTTTTCACTACCCACAAGGGGCTAAACACAGAGGGGACAAACAAGTACAGACAAACGGATTAAGTCGATTACATCGACCCCAGTGCGTAACTGGTACTTATTTGATCGACCCCGAAAGGATGAAAGGCAAAGTTGACCTCGGTGGAATTTGAACTCAGAACGTAGCGGGAGACGAAATATTCTAAGCATTTCGCCCGGCGTGCTAACGTTTCTGCCAGCTCGCCGCCTTAAATTACGATGAATAATAATGGTTTCCGATTTGCCAGCCTTCCACCCCCCTCCTCTTTTAAGGGGAGAGAGTAAGTAACGCAATCACAGATTCCATTCCTGATTGATACTCATTTTATCGACCCCCCCGAAGGAAACATTGACGCCGGCAGAATTCGCGGTCCGTATTCGTACTGAAAATCGAGATCGAGCGAGCTTTTGCCCTTTTGCTCGACGTGTGGTTTCCGTCCACGCTGAGCTCGCCTTGGGACCCCTGCGTTACCGTTTGACAGACGTACCGCCCAAGTCAAACTCCCCGACCGACACTGTTCTCGATTAAGGGTCGCGCATCGGCTGCGCCGGCGCCCGCAAAGGTGCTCGACATGCACCGCACGCTTCGCACCAGATAATGAACCACCGCTCGGCGACGGCCCGATCCCTTCTCCATCGAGTGAGCGAGGAAACTACGGAAGTGGCGGTTTTTCATCGTCGCAAACGCGCGCGACACCCCGACGTCGAACGCGCTTAGCCGACGGCGCCCACGGCGCACCGACGAGACCGACGCCGCGCGAGGCGTCGACGGAACGAACAGCACGCCAGCGCGCCGCCGGTGACGGCAGCGCCCGGCGCGGGGCAACGCGAATGCTACCGCCTATGCTACGCCTACCGTGTGCCCTCACAAAACCGGACTAGAGTCAAGCTCAACAGGGTCTTCTTTCCCCGCCGATCCGTCCAAGCCCGTTCCCTTGGCTGTGGTTTCGCTAGACAGTAGATAGGGACAGTGGGGAAACTCGTTGATTCGTTCATGCGCGTCACTAATTAGATGACGAGGCATTTGGCTATCTAAATTCTCTACTCGAGACTTCCCTGTTTTATAGTGGGTGGTCCCACTATCTTACAGCCGGTACCCTTTCCCCCCTTTTTAAAAGAAGAATAGTGACGAAAAAAGTATTAGTAAAAAACAAAACCAAATTCAATATACTCCTCGCAAGGCAGGGCTTAGAGTCATGTCCGGTGTTATTTTTGTAAAGTATTTTCTAAGTTGGACTCAACCCCACCGAAGCTAGGGTTTACCCGCCTAGCTACCCCTCGCAGTAAAAGTAAAATAAAGTAGACTTAAAAAAGAAAAAAAAAAAAAGAACTTTGGACTTCACTGAGGGGGTGTTATGTTGGGGTCGGTGAGGAAATAGGCTTATTATGTGAGGGCTAGTCCCTCAACATATTATAGGTATAAATTAAAGAAGTCCGGCTGAGAAGTCGTTGAAATGACTCATCTTTTATGCCCAAGGCTTCTAGTGCAAGACTCGCTGGCCTGCACCAGGCACCACAGGCACCGATTGGGAGTCCATGCACCTCCACCGGCCAGTTAAACTCCTGCAACAGCAATTGTTCAAGTGGACGGTATTTGCGCATTTTCTCGAGGGCAGCCTCTTTCAAGGCGTCCCCCTGCTCCAATCTGATAGTCACATAAACGACAACCACCTTTTCCGGACGACTAAAGACCAGGTCTGGTATCAGCCTAGAGCCGTTTATAATATATGACGGGTCTACACTAACACTCCAACCATGGTCAACAGCTTCCTTCGCCACCAGGTCACATATTTTGTTATGCCTGGCGAGTCGTGGCTCTTTAAGAGCACCACAGATTCCACTGACGTGAGATATTGTCTCTGCTCCTAATCTACATCTCGGACACGTTGAGTCACCACGGAGTCCACGTGTCAGAGTTTCACGGGTAGGGTAAACGTTGGAGCGCACAAGGTAAGCCGCCGCACACACTCCCTGCACCGGCTGGGCCGCCCATCGATGGGAGTGCACCAGCCGGATGTCAGGGTCGTATTTGGCCGCGTCCGCAGGAAGTAAAGGCAAGTCGAAGGAAGCTATTATTTGCTGGTTCTGTTCGGCTAATCCTGCAGAACCCGCAACCTTTCTTACAGAGACATAATCAGACGTTAATAGGCGAAGGTTACGGCGAATAACTGATTTTGGTATTACTCTCACCAATTGGTGAAGACTTAATCCTCCATCTCGCCGGCTACTATATAGGAAGGAAGATGAGGTAGAGTAGGGGAGATGCAGCATTCTTTTAGCCCCCACGCGGATGGCCGTGTCAAGCCTCTCTAATATCCCTCTCGACGGCAAAGCCTGCACCAGACCGTAAAACAATCTAGGCAGATAATAGCTTTGAAGCAAGAGGAATTTTTGTCGGGGTTTCAGCGGAGCCCTGCACATTTTATCAATGTCCAGTGACACCTGCTCCACTGAATTTAAATCTAACTCCCGACTAGAGATTGAAGTCCACGTAGGGATGCTAACACCAAGATATGATACCTTATCCCCTGGTTCTACCTTTTTAATCGCGATCCCATTGATCATCGGCGGGGTGCCATCATTGACGAGGTAGGACTTGCCCCAGCCGCGAATGGAGAACCACGCACACTTACCGACATTAAGCCCCATTCCAACCGCACTATAGAACTCCAGGCATCTATCCATAAGAGCCTGGAGCCCCTCACGCGATTTCGCAACTAGGGCCATGTCGTCAGCGTACGCGATTCCATCCACCCGGACCCCCTCAACATGCAAGTCCCCACAGCCGGATAACACATCTAGCAGCGGGTCCGTTGCAATGTTAAAGAGGATCGGCGGGAGCGCATCCGCCTGTCTAACACCCCGACGAATCTCAATAGGTTCACTTAGTAGCCCATCAACTGAGAATCTGGTAGTGCTACCTTCGTAAATCCCCTCCACGAGCGCTAAAACGTGTTCGTGGAATCCAACCCTCCGCAGTCCCGCATACACAAGCGAGTGCGAGACACTGTCGAAAGCCTTGGAGAGATCTAAGAAGGCAACCTCCAGCCGCGGTATTCTCAGTCGTGCTGGCCTCCCCATCGCGCGAGTGACGAGTTGTCGTAGGAGAAAAGAGTTCTCACTACATCCGTCCGCGCAAATAAAGCCACGTTGACTTTGATTTAGGGGAGTTACCTTAAGCATGCGTTTGGCGACAATCTTAGAAAATAAACAATACACCGCAGAACATATCGTGATTGGCCGCCAATTCGCAAGATCGTATGGGTCGTCTGATTTCTTCGGTATCAAAATCGACTAACCTCGCTTCAGGATCTCGGGTACTTTACCCGCCAGCAACATGCAGTTGCATATATTGGTTAAAACAGCTGGGTCCATTGCTTTGATTTCACCTATAGTGATGCCATCTGGACCCGCCGCTGAGGAGATCTTCATTTGCTTCCTACTTACCTTAATCTCCTCCACGGAGAATGGACTCAAGATGGAGTCGTTCTCAACCTGGGAGGAGGAGGGGTAGTTCTTCAGATCCACCTCAGGGCCTGGAGCGGAAAGCCTGCCCTTGTAAAATTCCTCTATTGAATAGATTGGAATAGGGCATTCCCGCTCCCTGTTTTCACCTAACACAACTGCAAGGAGCTTCTTCCTATTCTTTCTGAATAAATCTTGATATCGGGCATAAACTTGAGGCTTATCCCAACGCCTAGCCTAAAGTTACTCCTATTCGGTGTGTTTCTATCACTAGCTAAATTCCTCCTGTTGTTGGTAACATCCCTACGCGATTTATAGTGCTCCACCCAGTCCTCTATAGCTTTCTCAAATGATCCCCAAGCAATCGCTGTCCCGTCTTCCACGAGTTCCAACAGGGCCTCGGAGAAGACTGCAGACCAGCGGGTGTGCCCGGGGCATGCAGAACCGGGGAAGAGATCCCTCCAGTCAGAACTAGACTGGGGTTCTCCCCCGATTTGTGATTGGGAATTGGTAGTGGTAGTGGACTGTTCTGACCCTTGATGACTCTTGTGAGCCCTTTTGGCCAGAACCGCCCTTTTCGACCCCACCTGTTAGCTGTTTTACCAGGTAGGAATCGTGCAATGGCTGCATTGATTTGCTTAACCCTGTCTTCATCAGTTCAAAACCCTTTTCGACGAGGACCGCTACTTCTTCGTCGGACCAACAGCCCCTGCGTCTTTGGCCTATTGCCTCAGCAGCGGCTGCCCGATCTGCACGTTTCTTTGCTATTTCTTCAAGGCGAGCAGCAATCCTGCGGGCATTCGCCACAACAGGATGCTTATGCCGAACGTGCTGCGATCGACCTACGGCCGTCAAAAAAGAACGGCTGCAGTGGTCACAATCAAAGGAGGAGGCTAGAGCTGGATTAGGGGCAGGTGCTCTAAATGCACTGCCATCACATCTACCAGCGTGAGACCTCAAAGTGTGGAGGTGACCGCTTTCCCTATCACATTTAATGCATCTGTAGACAGGCCTAATACAATGTCTACAAATAACATGCTCCCCCCATTCATGGGGGGAGGGGAAGCGCTGAGGACATAGCGGACAGGCTATGGAGCTGGACGCGCAGGGAATTGTGAGAATTCTCTACCACCTGGAGTGGGGCTTGATACCCCCACTACCTCCTCTCGATCCATTTCTAAATTAAGAGAATGAATGGGGAGGTCGCTAGCAACCCCATCTCTGTTCGTCTCTAACGAAAACCGGACTTTATCGATGGGGTCATGTGCTAGGTCCAGTGGGAGTTGTTCTATCTCACTATCAGGGAATGGTCCTTATATTCTAGTCTAAATATGTTTTGTCTATTCCTGTAATACTTCAGTGTCGGACGCAAATTTAAGCGCCCGACACTGGTCCTGTCGAAGCCTGTTGAGCCACTTGGACTTACTTGCACCGGAGATGACTCGTTGTCCCGTGCAAGGGAGGGTAGTCCTTCGGCCGACCGCATTTGGTTAATGCCGTCAGCCTGACGTGTGGGCCTGACGTAAAGACAAGAAATTAGGAAATAGTGGTCAAGAATCGTTGGGGTCATAGGGCCAGTTACTCTGTTATTGTGTTGGTGACCGAGATCACAACAAACCACTATGGCTGGGTTAATCATTTGCAGCCGAGTAAACTGGGCAATGAGAAAGTGTTTTGCTAAGGAACACACTGAATCACCCAGACTGAGAATCGAAAGCATGACCCGGCGAAGACAAGCACCCTAACTGCGCCAATGGTGGAAAATAAAAGCCCAGCCATAGTCTTTTGAAGACAGATCTAATGAAAGCTAAAGTTCAAAAGTCATCTTACGAAGAGCGAGTTACAAAATGACCGACGGATTAGATACAAGATTCCGCTGCATCAGGCGCAAAGGAGATCCTCTCATCGTTATCTAAGCAGTATAAAATATCTCCAAGAATGGTAGAATTGGTAGGCTAAACCAAATTTAAGACCAGAGAATCAGAATCAGACAAGACGATTGTACATTGTTGGTGCTATGATAGCACACTACATTGAGAGTCCACCTATGTCAAGCCAAAGAAGAAACTACGGAGCACAAATTTAATATTATTTTTACAATCGTTTCAATACCATTCGGTTTCAAACTGAACTTTCACCAACTGGTCGTTATTTTTGAGTGAGTTTTTGAATTGTTTACCGTTGTTATTGGACAGTTTCCATTGTTATTGGAAGGAACTGCACGCGAGGATAGGCCAAATTATGGCCAGCCCGACGGCAGACCTAATTAAGGAGAAAACGAAAAGCCCAGCGGCAAACCGAGCAAACAAAAGCCCACAAAGAGGGGCTAGCCGAATGGCTTGCCCAGAAAAGGAAGAGGAGCCAGAAATAATGGGCATACCAATTTTTTCGGACCCCGACGATGAGAAGGAGAATGCGATAACAAAAGGAAAACCGCATGTTCGAAGGAACATTGATGTGCCAAAAATTTTTAGAGGAGGGGTAAGTGGTTGACATGCACACCAGTCCTCAAGTGGTACTTATTTGACTCCAATAGGAGAAAACCCGAAATTTGGCCCCGGCGGGATTTGAACTGGAGACGTAAATAGCCGGAAAAATGCTGCCAATCATTTTTGTCCGTTAAACAACCGATTTTTCCAACACGTGACCTAATATTAATTCTACTCTAGGCGCGAGGGCAGAAATTTCAGGGCAGCAGGCGAGTTTATAACATCGACCACGATGCTTAACGGGTGGGCCGCAGTCACCAACTAATCGTCAATATTGGTTGTTTTCGTTCTTGTTTGGATCAATTCGGTATAGTAAGTTTTGCTTGTTATTCCTGCTGTTGAACTGTTGTTTGTAACTACGTTCTGTGTTTGACGGACTTAACTGTCGTTCCCCTCCGTGAGAGGGGGGATATTTCTGAGTGTTTTCACAAAAATTTGTTTTGTTTCTAATGAACAACTATTATTGAAGACATGTCTATGTCATCCAAAGAAAAAACCTTATCCCAAGAAATATCTGAATGGGAAAAATTCCTTGGGATCCCAAGGAAAAACTTAAGATAAATACTCCAGAAAATTCCTCTGAAAAGAGGTGAATGAAACTGAAATCTATAAAAAGGTCAATTTTGTCGCTGCGGCAGGTGTAAAAAGAGATAAACTAAACATCGAACCAGGTATATTGTTACAACACAGAAACCTGTTTGCGAAAAGGGCCACATTCGAGCGAACTGCCCCACCCGTAAGGCGGAAGAAGTCCAAAATGAAGAAAGTAGCGAAAAGATGGAACAGCAAAACCAAAAGACCGACCACCAGGACCCCAGCACTAAGAATACTCAACAAGCTGGGGACAAAGATGGCGGACGGTATACCCCACCCACTCCCAGCACAAACAAGAAAATCCCCTGCCGCAATCACACAAGAAAAACCCATCCCTCACTACCACTACTGCCCCCGAAAGTCAATATCTTTTTCGCATTACTCTCCATCCAACCCGGATATCATACGATATTTCCTTACCCTCGCCCAGAGCTGAGACTCCCCTCCCTCCCACCAGCGTTGACTTCCCTCTCCCGGCCCTCAACCCTGCACTTCTGCCACTACACTCCACTCCCCAAGCCCAGAAACATTCCCCCCCCCCCCTCAGCCCAAAGAAAAAGGGATTCAAACAAGTACTGGTGGCAATAAAGATAAACACAAACAGTTGTTACACAAAATTAAATAAGGATCGACAGAGAACATTATCAAAAACTTCCCTCCGATCTAGTCATCTATCAAATAGATGAACTAAACCATCATATCTTAAAACAATAGTTCCCAACAGACATAGGTCCTCCAAAACTGGACTTTAACAAATCCATGTACGAGGACCTATGTCAAAGCACCAGCCCACGAGCCCGTGAAAAGGAGAAACCACTCACTAAGGTAAGTATGTGTAGTAGTCACGTGGGGTGCATAAATGTGCATAGCCTGATGTCAGGCTGGAAGCAGGAACGCCTCAATGACCTCAGACCCAAGTCACATGATTTAGATGTTACAGAAATCCGGTTGAGAGGGTCAAGAGATCTGCTTGCGCTGTTTGACGGTTACCAGTTTCTTTCCGAGCTGTCCTCATAGCGGGAGCGGAGCGTTGGTCCTGTTAAAAAGAAACCGGGTTTCTGAAAAAAAGATCTTTTTTTTTCAGATGCAGAAGGTAGGCTGGTCGTCATCGACTTGCCGTCCAGCCCTTGTAAGACTATCAGATTGGTTGCAATTTATGCCCCCCGCACAACTGGGCAAAGTGATTATTTTAGAAACCTGGAGGAGTTTCTTTGTACATCACGTCCTCTAGTTGTGCTAGAAGACTGATGCGCGCGTAGATTATGTTGGTTCGTGTACAGATAGAAAAGGCAATGATTGCGCTGCAGATTGCTTGAAGTTTTGACACAAAACTAAAAAAAGAGCTTACAAAAGCTGCATTGTAAGAAGCTGTCTTCGTTAATTTTTTACTTCCCTAAAATAAGCATTTTGAAAGGAAACGCGGTGCGTTTCCAAAGTAGCGCTCAAAATATTCGGCACGAATTTTCAAAGAAAAAAAAAACCTACGACACCAAAGAAGTGAAGCTAAATTCAAAAGCTTCAGCATATTTGTTGGATAGGCAAATAAGCCGGACAATATGACATTTACGTAAAGACAAGAAATTAGGAAATAGTGGTCAAGAATCGTTGGGGTCATAGGGCCAGTTACTCTGTTATTGTGTTGGGGACCGAGATCACAACAAACCACTATGGCTGCGTTACTCATTTGCAGCCGAGTAAACTGGGGCAATGAGAAAGTGTTTTGCTAAGGAACACACTGCATCACCCAGACTGAGAATCGAAACCATGACCCGGCGAAGACAAACACACTAACTGCGCCAATGGTGGAAAATAAAAGTCCAGCCATAGTCTTTTGAAGACAGATCTAATGAAAGCTAAAGTTCAAAAGTCATCTTACGAAGAGCGAGTTACAAAATGACCGACGGATTAGATACAAGATTCCGCTGCATCAGACGCAAAGGAGATCCTCTCATCGTTATCTAAGCAGTATAAAATATCTCCAAGAATGGTAGAATTGGTAGGCTAAACCAAATTTAAGACCAGAGAATCAGAATCAGACAAGACGATTGTACATTGTTGGTGCCATGATAGCACACTACACTGAGAGTCCACTTATGTGAAGCCAAAGAAGAAACCACGGAGCACAAACTTGATATTTTTTTTACAATCGTTTCAATACCATTCGGTTTCAAACTGAACTTTCACCAACTGGTCGTTATTTTTGAGTGAGTTTTTGAATTGTTTACCGTTGTTATTGGACAGTTTCCATTGTTATTGGAAGGAACTGCACGCGAGGGTAGGCCAAATTATGGCCAGCCCGACGGCAGACCTAATTAAGGAGAAAACGAAAAGCCCAGCGGCAAACCGAGCAAACAAAAGCCCACAAAGAGGGGCTAGCCGAATGGCTTGCCCAGAAAAGGAAGAGCAGCCAGAAATAATGGGCATACCAATTTTTTCGGACTCCGACGAAGAGAAGGAGAATGCGATAACAAAAGGAAAAGTGGATGTTCGAAGGAACATTGATGTGCCAAGCCTGGCAAGAAAACAACTTAATTTTGCGGAGGCGGCTGGCACGAAGGAGAGAGAAATTGAGCTCTCTAAACTGGACGACCTTAAAAGAAAACATGAACAAGGAGGGCCATTAAATCAATATCGTACAACCTCAAGAAATAAAAGAGGAAATAGAAAAAACGACGATCATTTACAAGACGTATAGGAATAAAGAAAAGAAAATTGAATTCTCAACTGAAAAAGAAATAGAAGACAGTCTAAAGCCTATCTGGGACAAGATAAAGTTTATAACAAGAGGAAAGCGATATGGAACGGTAGAGGTGAGGTTCGGGTCCGAGGAGGAGGCGAGACTGCAATCGATGAATTCGTTGAGAACAGAAATTGTAACAATATGGCCCGTCTATAGGGGCAGAAGAATATCAAAAGTAACAGTAATAAACATCCCCCCGGAGATCGAGCCGGACAGAATAGTGGCAGCAGTCACTTTGGGATTGGAGGAGAGACTGGATATAAGAGATGCCACGGTGGAGGAAGCAAAGAAATGGCAGGGCCAAAAAGTAAAAATAATGTTGCAGGCGGAGCCGGCCGCGCTCGAAGACATTGTTGAAATAATTGAAGTTGGTTACAGCCGACTGTCAGTAATGGTTGAGGGCCGACAGCCCAGGTGCTTCGCCTGTGGGAAGAAGGGGCACATAAAGAAGAACTGCAAGCCGGTGGAGGAAGAGAAAAAGACGGCTACTACCTCGGTAGTTCAGCCAGTAATAGCACCCACACCAGAAGAAGGGGAGGGGTGGATGTAAGCAAAAAAAAAAAAAAAAGAAAATATAATAAACCCCTCCCCGGAGAAAACAAAAATCAAAAAAACAAGTCGTCTTAGATCTGACGTTCAGTTGTGGTAAGGAAATCAGGCGGGTGGCGGTGTACGCACCGAATTCGCGTCAGACCGATTTTTTTCGAGACCTGGAGAAGTTTCTTGGCACGTCAAAATCCATAGACATGCTAGGGGACTTTAACGCTATAGTCAATGCGCGTGTCGATAGCCTTAGCTCTAAAGATAGGAAACCAACCAGTGGCTTCCAGGATCTACTAAGTCGCTTTCAGCTGGTAGATCCCTACAGACTTGAATTCCCGAACGCTCCACAGTGGACGTGGTCAAATAGCGACGGGTCTGTCAGGTCCTGTATAGAAAGGATTCTCATGAGAAAAATAGATAAAGACATAGTTAAGCGTCCACAGCTTCACCCGGTCAGTTACAGTGATCACAAGATGGTCACTGGTAAACTGCACCGAAATAAGTTATGTAGTAAGGGATCCGGTTACTGGAAACTCAATAAGTCCCTTTTGGCTACTGAGGATTTCAGAAGCCGGATTAAGTTATTAATTCAGAGGGCGTTAACCGGTTCCATTATTAACAACAAATGGTGGTACGCCCTCAAGAGAGCCATTAAATACGATTCCATTAGATACAGCATAGAACTAGTAGCTAGTGGGTGTAGAAAAGAAATGGGGCTAGTTAAGGCCTTAGAGGAAGCCACGAGATCTGGCGATGGGGCCCAGGTTAGGCTGAAGAGACTGGAATTAAACCAGCACCTCGAAGCCAAACACATGGGTTGTACCGTTAGAGCTAGAATCCGCGCAATGGGGTACGAGGGCATTAAGGCTGCCGGATGGGCATGAATTGTGGAGGCTCAACGTGGAAACGATTCCACAATTAAGTCTGTGACGAACGAACTAGGCGATGTGATAACAGAACCGGAGGAGATGTGTCGGACGTTTCAGGAGCACTTCGCCTGGCTTTTCGGGAGTGACGGCGGACCGGGTGAGAGGACGGACCTTACGAACCTCCTCGCCGGGCTGCCGCGCCTCTCGGGACAGGACACGGAGAGCTGTGAAGGGTCAATCTCGCCTGAGGAGGTAGCTGAAGCCATGGCCGACTGCGGCGGAGGTAAGGCGCCGGGAATTGATGGTTTGCCCTACGGACTATATAAAAGCATGCCAGACTTGTTCGGGTACGTACTGGCCAATATTTTCGCGAACTGGCGGCAGAATGGATTCATTGCCAGATCTGTGCGCCGGGGAGTGGTGACGCTGATCAGAAAGGACCCGAGCAAGGGGGATAGAATAGATAACTTCAGGCCCATCACCCTGCTGAATGCAGAGGTGAAGATTTTGGCCAAGGTGTTGAAAAGGTTGAAGCGTATCGCGGATGGTCTAATCGGGGAAGCACAAATTTGTGCGATCCCCGGAAGGACCATTCAGGATAATCTTCACCCTATACGCTACACCATAGAAGGGTTCGGGAACAATTCTGGCAAAGGTGGGGCACTGGTCCATTTAGACCAGAGTAAAGCTTTCGATAGGGTGAACCATCGGTACCTGGTGTCTGTGCTGGCACAGTTCGGTCTGGGCATTGGTTTTCTCAGCTAGATGATAAAGTTGTACAACATCGACTCGATCGTTCGGGTGAATGGCTTCCTTTCGAAGCCGTTCCGCATCAAACGGTCAGTTCGTCAAGGGTGTCCGCTCTCTCTCCCCACTTTTATATGCGAAGGCTCTGGAGCCATTACTGCGAAAGCTGAGCGCCATCCCGACGAATCCAGGAGGAGGACGATCTGTTACATCGTATGCGGACGACATCACCATCATCGTGACCAAGGTGGAACACCTACAGAATGTGGGAGATACCATCAAGGCTTACGAGACGGTGACAGGAGCAAAAATTAATCGGGAAAAGTCAGTCGGCTTGCAACTCGGCACCTGGAGGGGCAAGTCGATGCCTTCGAATAGCATCGTGGGATGCTGGACGGTTAAATTGCTAGGGATCTGGTTTGGTCCAGATCTCCAGATAGAAAAGAACTGGTCTAATGTGACGATCAAGTTGGCTCACGCGGTCGGGACTTGGTCCTGGCGGTGGCTATCCTTGAAAGGGAGGGCGGAGGTGGCCAATGTGTTTATAGCATCGGTCATCACTTACCACCTAACCGTCATCCCTTGTCCGGATTCGTGGTTAAGCAAGTTGGAGAGGCAAATCTTTCACTTTTTGTGGAAGGGTAACCCTCCCCTTGTGAGACGTTCTATTTGCTGTTAGAAGCCGTTAAAGGGTGGGTTAGGGATGCCTTGGCTGTTGATGCGGAGACATGCGCTGAGGTTGAGGCATCTTTGGCTCTACCTGGATGGTGAATGGGTGTGGTCCCCGCTCGCGAGGCAGATGTTCCCCAGCTTTGCCAGTTTTGGTGGCAGAGAAATCTGGTATCGTCACAGACTTAGGTCGAGCATGTGGTATTCGGAGTGCCATAAGGCCCTCTCCCACTTCCGCAAGTCGGGCAATGCCGGTGGCTTTGGTACCACCGCAGCTTTTTATAGTAGGTTGGTAGAGGCCGGAAATGACGATGCCTTAGGAAGGACCTTGGGTCTCGATAATAATCAGACAGCCTGTTCCAAAGGACATTCGGACCGAGGACGCTGGATAACTTTCAGAAGTCTTTGGCCTGGCAATGTTACAGAGGAGCCTTACACGTTCGGGATAAGCTCACAAGACATGGTCACGTTGGACCATCGAACTGTCCAAGATGCAAGCAGGATGTGGAAATAGTCCTGCACGCTATTGTTCAGTGTCCAGAAATTTCGGACGTGTGGGTTTATGCAGAACACCTGTTATCAGACGGAAGAAGAGTACAGTTATCGGCTGAGACAATTCTACAAATTGACTCGCCTAGTTTTTTGACACACGAAGGTAAGCATTGCTTTCTCGTCATAGTAGCAGTAGCGAAAGAGATTATATGGAAGACCAGAACGAAAGGTATAAAGACACACCATGATCGCTGACCTCGCCTTGGTGAACTTTTTTAAGTTCCACCTAAAAAGAAAGGTGGAGTTGGAGAAAAGGTGTGTCAGTATGCGAGTTCCAAAAAAGATGGAAGCGTGTTGCACGATTGCTGAGAGTGAAAGTCACTACATGAACACGCCATAAGTCAGCTACCAAGTTTCAGTGGGAAGAACAGGGATCGTGGGGTCGGCAATCCTGTTTTTTTTCCCGCTTCATGCGTCTTTTGTTGTTTGTTGTGTAAGAAGTGTAACATCCGATTTTTCGATTTTTTTTGTAAATTTTTATTGTATTTTCACTAGCATTTTAATGTTGTTCATCATTGTTTTAACATGACCCCAATCATGTTGTGCTGTCCCCCTCTATGTTGGCCCCTTGTGGGCAATAAACAAATAAACTGCATTACATATGCCAGACAAAATGTAAATTATTTGTATAAATTTAAACATAGCTGAATATGTCGGAGCGACACATCAGGTTAATACCAAGTTATTCTACTACAAAGTGTGCTCTAATGAACTTGTCCTGCCTGATAAGTTATTCTACGAAATCTCTTACACCAGTTATGCCGATGGTAAGGACATGAATTGTCTGCACCAGTGAAGCTGCTTATATTCGAGTGCCAGTTTCGAAGTGTAGATAACCAGAAGTTCGTGTTGAGAATCTGATTAAGTTTATTATGCTAAATCATACACTGTGCATTTTCAGCTTGTTACACGTTCTTTTCCCCGATTGTCCCCTTTTCCTCAGATCTATCAAACGAAGGGATATACATCAACGAAAAGTTTGGTGAGGACCTTTGAGCTGTGGTTATTTTTTGGTGCTTATTGAAGTGTTGCTGTTTTTGAAGAGGTGCGTTTGTTAAAGCTGAATTTGTTGTTTTTGAACATTTGTTGAACGTTGTTGCTTTTAATTCTTTAAGGCAACTGTTCTCTCCCCGTACGGGAGAGCTTACATTATAGCTGTGTATGCTTCGAGGAAGCAAGACGTCGATGAAGAGAAATTTTGATTGGTGATAAACGAAATGTATAACACTCAAATGACTTTAGAAAAGATGTTGGCCCTCTTTGAATGGAGCTCAAATATATATGTTGGCCTCATCTCTCCGACACCAGTTGTCGCCGCTCTCCTTCGCGTCCGGCTGCCGTCCCCCTCGCAGGGGCGGTCGCGGCGTCGGTTGCAGAGCGGCGGCGGTGACCCGGTCGGCTCGGCCCGTGCGAGCCCGGCGGCGGCACGCCGTCGCGTCCGGGCCAGTCGGTTGACGAACGCAGCGCTTCTTAGAGGGACGGGCGGCAGAAAGCCGCACGAGGCGGAGCGATAACAGGTCTGTGATGCCCTTAGATGTCCGGGGCCGCACGCGCGCTACACTGGAGGTATCTGCGGGCGCGTCTCCCCCGGCCCGAGAGGGTCAGGAAACCTCTGAACCATCTCCCGTGATAGGGATCGGGGCCTGGAACCAACCCCGTGAACGAGGAATTCCCGGTAGGCGCTGGTCATCAGCCCGCGTCGATCACGTCGATCACGTCCCTGCCCTTTGTACACACCGCCCGTCGCTACTACCGATCGATCTGGCCGACGAGTCCGCTTACGCGCGGCGGCGTTCCCTGATGGCCCGGAGAAGACGACTGATTCGCATATATGATAAGGAAAGCGGGCACCTCCATTCTATGAGGTGTCACGCAGGTAAATGCGATGGCAGTGCATTTAGAGCACCTGCCCCTAGTCCGGCTCTAGTCTCCTTTGATTGTGACCACTGCAGCCGTTCTTTTTTGACGGCCGTAGGTCGATCGCAGCACATTCAACATAATCATCCTGTAGTGGCAAATGCCCGCAGGATTGCTGCTCGCTTAAAGCAAATTGCGAAAAAACGTGCCGATCGGGCAGCCGCTGCTGAGGCAATAGGCCAAAGACGCAGGGGCTGTTGGTCCGACGAAGAAGTAGCGGTCCTCGTTGAAAAGGAGTCTGAGCTGAAGATGATAGGGGTAAAGCAGATCAATGCAGGCATTGCACGGTTCCTACCGGGAAAAACAGCCAAACAGGTAGGATCGAAAAGGGCTGACCTGGCCAAAAGGGTTCATAAGAGTCATCAAGGGTCAGAGCAGTCCGCGACCAATACCCAATCACAAATCGGGGGAGAACCCCAGTCTAGTTTTGACTGGAAGGATCGCTTCCTCAATGCTGCATGTCCCAGGCATACCCGCTGGTCTGCAGTCTTCTCCGAGGCCCTTTTGGAACTCGTGGAAGATGGGACAGCGATTGTTTGGGACTCATTTGAGAAAACTATAGAGGACTGGGTGGAGCACTATGAATCGCGTAGGGAAGTTACCAACAACAGGAGAAATTTAGCTAGTGATAGAAACACACCGAATACGTGTAACTTTAGGCCTAGGCGTCGGGATAATCGTCAAGCTTATGCCCGACATCAAGATTTATTCAGAAAGAATAGGAAGAAGCTCCTTGCAGTTGTTAGGTGAAAACAGGGAGCAGGAATGCCCTATTCCAATCTATTCAATAGAGGAATTCTATAAGAGCAGGCTTTCCGCTCCAGGCCCTGGGGTGGATCTGAAGAACTACCCTTCCTCCTCCCAGGTTGAGAACGACTCCATTTTGAGTCCGTTATCCGTGGAGGAGATTAAGGTAAGTAGGAAGCAAATGAAGATCTCCTCAGCGGCGGGTCCAGATGGCATCACTATAGGTGAAATCAAAGCAATGGACCCAGCTGTTCTAACTAATATATGCAACTGCATGTTGCTGGCGGGTAAAGTACCCGAGATCCTGAAGCGGGGGAAGTCGATTCTATTACCCAAGAAATCAGACGACTCATACGATCTTGCTAATTGTCGGCCAATCACGATATGTTCTGCGGTATATCGTTTATTTTCAAAGATGGTCGCCAAACGCATGCTTCAGGTAACTCCCCTAAATCAAAGTCAACGTGGCTTTATTCGCGCGGACGGCTGCAGTGAGAACTCTTTTCTCCTACGACAACTCGTCACTCGCGCGATGGGGAGGCCAGCACGACTGAGAATACCGCGGCTGGAGGTTGCCTTCTTAGATCTCTCCAAGGCCTTCGACACAGTCTCGCACTCGTTGGTGTATGCGGGACTGCGGAGACTTGGGTTCCACGAACACATAATAGCGCTCGTGGAGGGGATCTACGAAGGTAACACTACCAGATTCTCAGTCGATGGGCAACTGAGTTCACCTATTGAGATTCGTCGAGGTGTTAGGCAGGGGGACGCGCTCTCGCCGATCCTCTTTAACATTGCAACTGACCCACTGCTAGATGTGTTATCCGGCTGTGGGGATTTGCAGGTTGACGGGATCCGGATGGATGGAATCGCGTACGCCGACGACATGGCCCTAGTTGCGAAATCGCGTGAGGGGCTCCAGGCTCTTATGGATAGATGCCTGGAGTTCTATAGCGCGGTTGGACTGGGGCTTAATGTCGTGGTGTGCGTGATTCTCCATTCGCGGCTCAGGCAAGTCCTACCTCGTCAATGATAGCACCCCGCCGATGATTAATGGGATCACTATCAAAAAGGTAGAACCAGGGGATAAGGTATTATATCTTGGTGTTAGCATCCCTACGTGGACTTCAATCTCTAGTCGGGAGTTTGACTTAAATTCAGTGGAGCAGGTGTCACTGGACATTGATAAAATGTGCAGGGCTCCGCTGAAACCCCGACAAAAATTCCTCTTGCTTCAAAGTTATTACCTGCCTAGACTTTTTTACAGTCTGGTGCAGTCTTTGCCGTCAAGGGGGATATTAGAGAAGCTTGACACCGCTGGCCGTGCCTTAGTTTCCCTATTTGGTCTTTAATGACCCGGTTAGCTTGCTGTTATTTTTGATCAGTTGGTGGGCGGTTCTCCTCTCAAAGGGATGAAGGTCATGGCTCTATGGAGCCAATTAATAGTTGTCTGGTGCAGATAGGGGCCGGGGGTTTTGTTGGTTATATGGATCGCCAGTTTTTCCCGTGCCGGTGTCGAGGGGCCTGTGAGTTAGGTACCCAGTTGCGGTGTTAGGGAATAGAGCCCTTCACGGGCTGTAGATGGGGGACTGTCCGGCTCGTATAGTCGGGCTGTAGCCTCGTAGCAGTGTAGAGTGAAGGCCCTCTCGTTTGCTTCCATTATGGGGGTGAATGCCATAGAGATGGGCGCCTTATTGGTGTTAATGTTCTAGCCGGTTGTTGTGACGGGTGGGATATAGCCGTATCTTCTATATTAGCCTAGAGCGTGTTTTATCGCCTCATTCGCCGGTTGAGGTTTCCGTAATTGGATATATCGTAGGACTTATCATAAGGTGGCTCTTTCTTGTTCACCGCTTTAGGTCTGGGGTAGATACACTCACGGGTCCCGTCTAGCCTAGACTGGTCCCCCGGATATCTTCTGGGGGAATTAGTTCTCGGAGGGGTGGCTACTTGCTTTCTGTCTCTTGATTCGGTTGGGCGGCCGTTAGGATTCTTTGGTTAGGTTAGTGGCGTAGCTTGCCGATCTTGGTGGGGTTGGCGTTGCACTTCCTTTAAGTTCAACTTTATCGTTTCGCGGCTAGGTTCCCTAGTAAAATGCCGCCAAGAATAGTGATGTCTAACAATAATTTTAGAAACACACGGCAGCCAGGCGCCGCCAAACTGGTGGCCTGTGAGTCCGGGATGGGGCCCCACGTCAGGCCGACCGCACAAACCAAATGCGGTTGGCCGAAAGACTACCCTCCCTTGCACGGGACAACGAGTCATCTCCGGTGCGAGTAAGTACAAGTGGCTCATTAGGCTTCAACATGACCAGTGTCGGGCGCTCTTTTTTGCGTCCGACACTGAAGTACTATAGAAATAGGAAAGACATATTTAGTTTAAAATATAGAGAACATTCCCTGATAGTAAGAGGAGAACAACTCCCACTGGACCTAGCACATGACCCCATCGATGAAGTCCGGTTTTCGTTAGAGACGGACAGAGAGGGCGATGCTAGGGACCTCCCCAACCATTCTCTTTATTTAGAAATGGATCGAGAGGAGGAAGTGGGGGTATCAAGCCCCACTCCAGGTGGTAGAGAATTCCCTGCGCGTCTTGCTCCATAGCCTGTCCGCTATGTCCTCTTCGCTTCTCCTCCCACCATGAATGGGGGGAGCATGTTATTTGTAGACATGGTATTAGGCCTGTCTACAGATGCATTAAGTGTGATAGGGAAAGCGGTCACCTCCATTCCATGAGGTGTCACGCAAGTAAATGCGATGGCAGTGCATTTAGAGCACCTGCCCCCAGTCCGGCTCTAGCCTCCTTTGATTGTGACCACTGTAGCCGTTCTTTTTTGACGGCTATAGGTCGATCACAGCACGTTCGGCATAAGCATCCTGTTGTGGCGAATGCCCGCAGGATTGCTGCTCGCCTTGAAGAAATAGCAAAGAAACGTGCCGATCGGGCAGCCGCTGCTGAGGCAATAGGCCAAAGACGCAGGGGCTGTTGGTCCGACGAAGAAGTAGCGGTCCTCGTCGAAAAGGAGTTTGAACTGATGAAGACAGGGGTTAAGCAAATCAATGCAGCCATTGCACGATTCCTACCTGGTAAAACAGCTAAACAGGTGGGGTCGAAAAGGGCGGTTCTGGCCAAAAGGGCTCACAAGAGTCATCAAGGGTCAGAACAGTCCACTACCACTACCAATTCCCAATCACAAATCGGGGGAGAACCCCAGTCTAGTTCTGACTGGAGGGATCTCTTCCCCGGTTCTGCATGCCCCGGGCACACCCGCTGGTCTGCAGTCTTCTCCGAGGCCCTGTTGGAACTCGTGGAAGA
The DNA here is from genome assembly GCF_006345805.1 of Octopus sinensis. Lineage (NCBI taxonomy): Eukaryota > Metazoa > Mollusca > Cephalopoda > Octopoda > Octopodidae > Octopus > Octopus sinensis. The sequence continues at coordinate 55,159 of NW_021832861.1, forward strand.
CGGGACAGCGATTGCTTGGGCTCATTTGAGAATGCTATAGAGGACTGGGTGGAGCACTATAAATCGCGTAGGGAAGTTACCAACAACAGGAGAAATTTAGCTAGAGATAGAAATATACCAAACACGAGTAACTTTAGGCCTAGGCGTCGGGATAAGCGTCAAGCTTATGCCCGACATCAGGATTTATTTAGGAAAATAGGAAGAAGCTCCTTGCAGTTGTGTTAGGTGAAAACAGGGAGCGGGAATACCCTATTCCAATCTATGCTATAGAGGAATTTTACAAGGGCAGGCTTTCCGCTCCAGGACCTGAGGTAGATCTGAAGAACTACCCTTCCTCCTCCCAGGTTGAGAACGACTATCTTGAGTCCATTCTCCGTGGAGGAGATTAAGGTAAGTAGGAAGACAAATGAAGATCTCCTCAGTGGCAGGTCCAGATGGTATCACAATAGGTGAAATCAAAGCAATGGACCCAGCTGTTTTAACCAATATATGCAACTGCATGTTGCTGGCGGGTAAAGTGCCCGAGATCCTGAAGCGAGGGAAGTCGATTTTGAGACCGAAGAAATCAGACGACCCATACGATCTTGCTAATTGTCGGCCAATCACGATATGTTCTGCGGTATATCGTTTATTTTCAAAGATGGTCGCCAAACGCATGCTTCAGGTAACTCCCCTAAATCAAAGTCAACGTGGCTTTATTTGCGCGGACGGATGTAGTGTGAACTCTTTTCTCCTACGACAACTCGTCACTCGCGCGATGGGGAGACCAGCACGACTGAGAATACCGCGGCTGGAGGTTGCCTTCTTAGATCTCTCCAAGGCTTTCGACAGTGTCTCGCACTCTCTTGTGTATGCGGGACTGCGGAGGCTTGGATTCCACGAACACGTTTTAGTGCTCGTGGAGGGGATTTACGAAGTTAGTACTACCAGATTCTCAGTCGATGGGCAGTTAAGCGAACCTATTGAGATTCGTCAAGGTGTTAGACAGGGGGACGCGCTCTCGCCGATCCTCTTTAACATTGCAACGGACCCACTGCTAGATGTGTTATCCTGCCGTGAGGACTTGCTTGTTGAGGGGATCCGGATGGATGGAATCGCGTACGCGGACGACATGGCCCTAGTTGCGAAATCGCGCGAGGTGCTCCAGGCTCTTATGGATAGATGCCAGGAGTTCTATTGTGCTGTTGGAATGGGGCTTAATGTCGGTAAGTGTGCGTGGTTCTCCATTCGCGGCTGGGGCAAGTCCTACCTCGTCAATGATGGCACCCCGCCGATGATTAATGGGATCGCTATCAAAAAGGTAGAGCCGGGAGATAAGGTATCATATCTTGGTGTTAGCATCCCTACGTGGACTTCAATCTCTAGTCGGGAGTTTGACTTAAATTCAGTGGAGCAGGTGTCACTGGACATTGATAAAATGTGCAGGGCTCCGCTGAAACCCCGACAAAAATTCCTCTTGCTTCAAAGTTATTACCTGCCTAGACTTTTTTACAGTCTGGTGCAGTCTTTGCCGTCAAGGGGGATATTAGAGAAGCTTGACACCGCTGGCCGTGCCTTAGTTTCCCTATTTGGTCTTTAATGACCCGGTTAGCTTGCTGTTATTTTTGATCAGTTGGTGGGCGGTTCTCCTCTCAAAGGGATGAAGGTCATGGCTCTATGGAGCCAATTAATAGTTGTCTGGTGCAGATAGGGGCCGGGGGTTTTGGTTGGTTCAGTTATATGGATCGCCAGTTTTTCCCGTGCCGGTGTCGAGGGGCCTGTGAGTTAGGTACCCAGTTGCGGTGTTAGGGAATAGAGCCCTTCACGGGCTGTAGATGGGGGACTGTCCGGCTCGTATAGTCGGGCTGTAGCCTCGTAGCAGTGTAGAGTGAAGGCCCTCTCGTTTGCTTCCATTATGGGGGTGAATGCCATAGAGATGGGCGCCTTATTGGTGTTAATGTTCTAGCCGGTTGTTGTGACGGGTGGGATATAGCCGTATCTTCTATATTAGCCTAGAGCGTGTTTTATCGCCTCATTCGCCGGTTGAGGTTTCCGTAATTGGATATATCGTAGGACTTATCATAAGGTGGCTCTTTCTTGTTCACCGCTTTAGGTCTGGGGTAGATACACTCACGGGTCCCGTCTAGCCTAGACTGGTCCCCCGGATATCTTCTGGGGGAATTAGTTCTCGGAGGGGTGGCTACTTGCTTTCTGTCTCTTGATTCGGTTGGGCGGCCGTTAGGATTCTTTGGTTAGGTTAGTGGCGTAGCTTGCCGATCTTGGTGGGGTTGGCGTTGCACTTCCTTTAAGTTCAACTTTATCGTTTCGGCTAGGTTCCCTAGTAAAATGCCGCCAAGAATAGTGATGTCTAACAATAATTTTAGAAACACACGGCAGCCAGGCGCCGCCAAACTGGTGGCCTGTGAGTCCGGGATGGGGCCCACACGTCAGGCCGACCGCACAAACCAAATGCGGTTGGCCGAAAGACTACCCTCCCTTGCACGGGACAACGAGTCATCTCCGGTGCGAGTAAGTACAAGTGGCTCATTAGGCTTCAACATGACCAGTGTCGGGCGCTCTTTTTTGCGTCCGACACTGAAGTACTATAGAAATAGGAAAGGTATATTTAGTTTAAAATATAGTGATCATTCCCTGATAGTGAGAGGAGACCAACTCCCTCAGGACCTGGCACATGACCCCATCGATGAAGTCCGGTTTTCATTAGAGACGGACAGAGAGGGCGATGGTAGGGACCTCCTCAACCATTCTCTTTATTTAGAAATGGATCGAGAGGAGGAAGTGGGGGTATCAAACCCCACTCCTAGTGGTAGAGAATTCCCTGCGCGTCTTGCTCCATAGCCTGCCCGCTATGTCCTCTGCGCTTCTCCTCCCCCCAGGATTGGGGAGAACATGTTATCTGTGGACATGGTATTAGGCCTGTCTACAGATGCATTAAGTGTGATAGGGAAAGCGGTCACCTCCATTCCATGAGGTGTCACGCAAGTAAATGCGATGGCAGTGCATTTAGAGCACCTGCCCCCAGTCCGGCTCTAGCCTCCTTTGATTGTGACCACTGTAGCCGTTCTTTTTTGACGGCTATAGGTCGATCACAGCACGTTCGGCATAAGCATCCTGTTGTGGCGAATGCCCGCAGGATTGCTGCTCGCCTTGAAGAAATAGCAAAGAAACGTGCAGATCGGGCAGCCGCTGCTGAGGCAATTGGCCAAAGACGCAGGGGCTGTTGGTCCGACGAAGAAGTAGCGGTCCTCGTTGAAAAGGAGTCTGAGCTGAAGATGACAGGGGTAAAGCAGATCAATGCAGGCATTGCACGATTCCTACCTGGTAAAACAGCTAAACAGGTGGGGTCGAAAAGGGCGGTTCTGGCCAAAAGGGCTCACAAGAGTCATCAAGGGTCAGAACAGTCCACTACCACTACCAATTCCCAATCACAAATCGGGGGAGAACCCCAGTCTAGTTCTGACTGGAGGGATCTCTTCCCCGTTCTGCATGCCCGCCCCGGGCACACCCGCTGGTCTGCAGTCTTCTCCGAGGCCCTGTTGGAACTCGTGGAAGACGGGACAGCGATTGCTTGGGCTCATTTGAGAATGCTATAGAGGACTGGGTGGAGCACTATAAATCGCGTAGGGAAGTTACCAACAACAGGAGAAATTTAGCTAGAGATAGAAATATACCAAACACGAGTAACTTTAGGCCTAGGCGTCGGGATAAGCGTCAAGCTTATGCCCGACATCAGGATTTATTTAGGAAAAATAGGAAGAAGCTCCTTGCAGTTGTGTTAGGTGAAAACAGGGAGCGGGAATACCCTATTCCAATCTATGCTATAGAGGAATTTTACAAGGGCAGGCTTTCCGCTCCAGGACCTGAGGTAGATCTGAAGAACTACCCTTCCTCCTCCCAGGTTGAGAACGACTATCTTGAGTCCATTCTCCGTGGAGGAGATTAAGGTAAGTAGGAAGACAAATGAAGATCTCCTCAGTGGCGGGTCCAGATGGTATCACAATAGGTGAAATCAAAGCAATGGACCCAGCTGTTTTAACCAATATATGCAACTGCATGTTGCTGGCGGGTAAAGTGCCCGAGATCCTGAAGCGAGGAAGTCGATTTTGAGACCGAAGAAATCAGACGACCCATACGATCTTGCTAATTGTCGGCCAATCACGATATGTTCTGCGGTATATCGTTTATTTTCAAAGATGGTCGCCAAACGCATGCTTCAGGTAACTCCCCTAAATCAAAGTCAACGTGGCTTTATTTGCGCGGACGGATGTAGTGTGAACTCTTTTCTCCTACGACAACTCGTCACTCGCGCGATGGGGAGACCAGCACGACTGAGAATACCGCGGCTGGAGGTTGCCTTCTTAGATCTCTCCAAGGCTTTCGACAGTGTCTCGCACTCTCTTGTGTATGCGGGACTGCGGAGGCTTGGATTCCACGAACACGTTTTAGTGCTCGTGGAGGGGATTTACGAAGTTAGTACTACCAGATTCTCAGTCGATGGGCAGTTAAGCGAACCTATTGAGATTCGTCAAGGTGTTAGACAGGGGGACGCGCTCTCGCCGCCGATCCTCTTTAACATTGCAACGGACCCACTGCTAGATGTGTTATCCTGCCGTGAGGACTTGCTTGTTGAGGGGATCCGGATGGATGGAATCGCGTACGCGGACGACATGGCCCTAGTTGCGAAATCGCGCGAGGTGCTCCAGGCTCTTATGGATAGATGCCAGGAGTTCTATTGTGCTGTTGGAATGGGGCTTAATGTCGGTAAGTGTGCGTGGTTCTCCATTCGCGGCTGGGGCAAGTCCTACCTCGTCAATGATGGCACCCCGCCGATGATTAATGGGATCGCTATCAAAAAGGTAGAGCCGGGAGATAAGGTATCATATCTTGGTGTTAGCATCCCTACGTGGACTTCAATCTCTAGTCGGGAGTTTGACTTAAATTCAGTGGAGCAGGTGTCACTGGACATTGATAAAATGTGCAGGGCTCCGCTGAAACCCCGACAAAAGTTCCTCTTGCTGCAGAGCTATTACCTGCCCAGACTGTTCTATGGTCTGGTGCAGGCTTTGCCGGCGAGAGGGACGTTAGAGATGCTTGACACGGCCATCCGCGTGGGGGCCAAGAGGATGCTACATCTTCCCTACTCTACCTCTTCTTCCTTCCTATATAGCAGCCGGCGAGATGGAGGATTAAGTCTTCACCAATTCGTGAAGCTAATACCAAAATCAGTTATTTGCCGTAACCTTCGCCTATTAACGTCTGATTATGTCTGTTAGAAAGGTTGCGGATTCTGCAGGATTAGCCGAACAGAACCAACAACTGATAGTTTCCTTCGACTTGCCGTTACTTCCTGCGGACGCGGCCAAATACGACCCTGACATCCGGCTGGCGCACTCCCATCGATGGGCGGCCCAGCCGGTGCAGGGAATGTGTGCGGCGGCCTACCGTGGGGATGTGATTGGCAATATTTGGATAAGTAGGCCGGGTAGGATAACGGAGAGATGCTTCTTGAGTTTACCCAAGATGCGCTCTAACGTCTATCCTACCCGTGAAACTCTGACACGTGGACTCCGTGGTGACTCAACGTGTCCGAGATGTAGATTAGGAGCAGAGACAATATCTCACGTCAGTGGAGTCTGCGGTGCTCTTAAAGGGCCACGACTTGCCAGGCATAACAAAATTTGTGACCTGGTGGCAAAGGAAGCTGTAGACCATGGTTGAAGTGTCAGTATAGAGCCGTCTTATATTATAAACGGCTCTAGGCTGATACCTGACCTGGTCTTTAGTCGTCCGGAAAAGGTGGTTGTCGTTGATGTGACTATCAGATTGGAGCAGGGGGACGCCTTGAAAGAGGTTGCCCTCGAGAAAATGCGCAAATACCGTCCACTTGAACAATTGCTGTTGCAGGAGTTTAACTGGCCGGTAGAGGTGCATGGACTCCCAATCGGTGCGTGTGGTGCCTACCAGCGAGTCTTGCACTAGATGCCTTGGGCATAAAAGATGAGTCATTTCAACGACTTCTCAGCCGGACTTCTTTAATTTATACCTATAATATGTTGAGGGATTAGCCCTCACATAATAAGCCTATTTCCTCACCGACCCCAGCATAACAACCCTTCAGTGAAGTCCAAAGTTTTTTTTTTTTTTTTTTGGGACTGAGAGGTGGGTTTGTTGGGGACCCTGCAGTGTGTTTGTTTTTTTTTTTTTTTTTTTTTTTTTTTTTTTTTTTTTACTTTACTTTACTGCGAGGGGTAGCTGGGCGGGTAAAGCCTAGCTTCGGTGAGGTTGAGTCCTACCTTGAAAACACTTTCTTAAGTAAAGAAATAAAAATGACTCTAAGCCCGGCCTATTGAAGGGAGAATTTTGAACTTTAGTTTACATACTAACACTTTGTTATTTGTTTCTTTTTTCGTCACTATTCTCTTTTAAAAATGGGGGAAACGGGATACTGGCTACCGAGACAGTGGGACCACCCACTATAATAATAGGGAAGCCTCCGAAGAGGAGATTAGAAGAGAAGAGAAGAAGTGGGGGCTTGATGGTTATGACTCACGAACCTTGCAATGGTGGGTGTTCTCACAGCTCTTCCGCTTGGGGTGAACCTGATAACACTCGATTGGGTTGATTTGTCCCTTCCCCGAGAAACCCGAGTTTCGTTGGGGGCAGAAAGGCTTTAGTCGGAGGGGCACCTGCGGTGTCCTATAGGAACACCGGTGTGGATGGTGTACAGGGGGATACCCACCTGCAGTGTTGGCAGCGAGGCGAGAGGGTGGAGAGAGGGTGGATGCACCATCAAGTCTGTCTGGTATGTTATGATCTGCCGGGCTTCACCCGGCAGATGGATGCACTGCCAGGCTTCACCCACAGGGACACTACCTTGTCGTGGTTTAAGAGCTTACGTCTGTGGGTGGGACGCAAGCCGTTATTGGCCTTTGCGGGCACCAACCCATCCGCGGACTAACTAAATGTGTCCTTTCCCCATAGCGGTTCCAATTAATTGGTGGGGACCAAGCAGTGTGGAGGATTATCGTGTGCAGAGTGGGATGATACCCTGCTGGTTGGTCGTGGCTGCGCTTGTCGGCCTCCTGCTCATCCGGGTCGGCCACTACCTGGCTTCGGTGTGGTGTGAAGGTCCCCCATTTCTATATAAAGAATTTCACGGGGCGGAGCCCATGGACGGCTAAGGTCAGAACGGCTGGGTTCGCTCTCCGGATTGGGCTGCTGACGGGGCGAGGTGGGGATGGGGTGCTTCCATCCTGCCTCTTATCTCGCCCAAAAGTTAGCGCCTCGTGAAGGTTGCTGTCCCTGCTGTCCCTGGGTGGCTCACGACATTGTCTCCTGACGCCAGATTGTTGTGGCTCACACATGTTATTGTGGGAGTGGACTCACTTTTGGCCTCATTACGGGAGCCAGTCAACTGACGGGTAAACCGTCAGTATTGAGCCCTTCGCGGACTGTTGCGGGGTATTTGGCTTGGTATGCGGATTTCGGTTGGCCAGGAAGGATGTTGGCTTACGGTCTGCAGGGTTTGACTCCATACTCTGGTACTCTTGATTTTCTTCCACGTACTCTTGGAAAATGCCGCGAAGTCCAATTCCTTAACGAAAAGTTATGAAACACACGGTTGCCAGGGGCCGTATAAGATGGTGGCTTGTGGGCAAAAGAGCGGGGCTCCAAGCCAGGCCGAGCGTGTTGCCCAACCACGTTGGGTCGATATCAACGCTTCCTGCAGTTGTATAGAGCCATTTACACTGCAGGTAATACCAATGGCTCACATACCTAACTTGACCCTGAGGGTTTCTATCGGATCCTGCACATAAAACCCCCTCGATGAAGTCTTCATAATTTTTTTTTTTTTTTTTTTTTCGAGGACCGAGAGGCTGGTGTGTAGGATGCCCCTCAAGAAAATTTTTTTTTTTTTTGAGGAGGTGGCATGGTTTGGGGGCCGTGCCTCGATAGTTGCTTAAAATTAAAATATAAGGAAAATTAAAATAACTCGGATTGGACTTTCAGCTTCTTCTGCCTATCGAAGAAGCACCCGCTTCGCTGTTAGTTTTAGATCCCCACTACTTAGGTAGATTTTTTTTTTTTTTGTACTTTTATTTCTTTTAAGATTAACGCAAGCTGGGAATTGGCTGGATAGTGTGGGACCACCCACGTTAAATAAAGGGAAGGAGACTATTTAGTCTCATTTAGAGGCCTGTTTCCTCTCTTGTGGGGTCTGTTTCTTATGACCTCTTTTGAGGTGGATGCATTAACAGGTAGGCCTGGTATGTTATGACCTGTCGGGATTCAGTGGGCTTTGCTCACTGTTTTTTACTCGGCAGGTGGATGCACTGCCAGGTGGATGCACTGCCAGGCTTCGCCCTTTTGGACACTACCTTGGCGTGGTAAGAGAGCTTACGTCCATGCGGGGTCGATGCCGGATATGCTTTACGCAATGCCGGATAAAAACCCCGTATTGGACAAACTAAACGTGTTCTTTCTCCAAAACGGTTCCAATTTAATTTGGTGGGGAGCTAGTGGATTTTGGGCGATTCTGATAGGGGGGTGCATGTCTCCCTACTAGTTAGGCTGAGCGGCCGCTGGCCGAACCCTTAGAGTCTTTTTGGTCTTTAGTGACCCGGTTAGCGCTACTGTTTGTGTGAGTCGGTTAGTGGGCGGTTCTCCCTTCGGGGACAAGAAAGTAAAGGTCGTGGCTTTATTTTAGAGCCAATGAATTGTAGACTTAGGCGTATAGAGGCCGGAGATTCTGGTTGGTTCATCGGTGTGGATCGCCTGTTTTTCCTGTGCTGGCGTGGAGGGGCCTGTGAGTTAGGTACCCAGCTGCGGTGTTAAGGAATAGAGCCCTTCACGGGCTGTAGATGGGGGACTGTCCGGCTATTACAGTCGGGCAGTTGTCTTGTAACAGTGTAGAGTGAAGGCCCTTTCTCTTGCCTCCATTATGGGGGCGATTACCATAGGGATGGGCGCCCTATTGATATTAATGGTCTAGCCGGTTGTTGTGACGGGTGGAATGTAGCCGTATCTTCTATATTTGCCTCGAGTGTATTTTATCGCCTCACTCGCCGGTTGAGGTTTCCGTAATAGGATCTATCGTAGGACTTATCATAGGGTGGCTCGTTCTTGTTCACCGCTCTAGGTCTGGGGTGGATACACTCACGGGTCCCGTTTAGCCTAGACAAGTCCCCCAGGTATTTTCTGGGGGAAATAGTTCTCGGGAGGGTGAGCTGCTTGCTGTCTGTCTCCGGACTCAGGTGGGCGGCCGTTTGGACTTGGAGGTTAGGTTAGTGGTTAAGTTTGCCTTTCTTTTGGGGGTTGGCATTGCACCTCCTTTAAGTTCAACTTTATCGTTTCCGCTAGGATCCCTAGTAAAATGCCGCTAAGAATAGTGATGTTAACTAATAAGTTTAGGAACACACGGCAGCCAGGCGCCGCTAAACTGGTGGCCTGTGAGTCCGATATGGGGCCCACACGTCAGGCTGACGGCATTAACCAAATGCGGTCAGCCGAAGGACTACCCTCCCTTGCACGGGACAACGAGTCATCTCCGGTGCAAGTAAGTCCAAGTGGCTCAATAGGCATCGACAAGACCAGTGTCGGGCGCTTAACTGACACTGAAGTATTACAGAAATAGAGTAAACATATTTCGACTAGAATACAAAGAACATTCCCTGATAGTGAGAGGAGAACAACTCCCACTGGACCTAGCACATGACCCCATCAATGAAGTCCGGTCTTCTTTAGAGACGGACAGAGAGGGGGATGCTAGGGACCTCCCCATTCATTCTCTTAATTTAGAAATGGATCGAGAGGAGGTAGTGGGGTTATCAATCCCCACTCCAGTTGGGAGTGAATTCTCACTTACATTTCCCTGCGCGTCATGTTCCATAGCCTGTCCGCTATGTCCTCTGCGCTTCTCCTACCCCCATGATTGGGGGGAGCATGTTATTTGTAGACATGGTACTAGGCCTGTCTACAGATGCATTAAATGTGATAGGGAAAGCGGTCACCTCCACTCAATGAGGTGTCACGCTGGTAAATGTGATGGCAGTGCATTTAGAGCACTTGCCCCTAGTCCGGTTCCAGCCTCTTTTAAGTGTGACCACTGTAGCCGTTCATTTTTGACGGCTATAGGTCGATCACAGCACGTTCGGCATAAGCATCCTGTTGAGGCGAATGCCCGCAGGATTGCTGCTCGCCTTGAGGAAATAACAAAGAAACGTGCCGATCGGGCAGCCACTGCTGAGGCATTTGGCCAAAGACGCAGGGGCTGTTGGTCCGACGAGGAAGTAGCCGTCCTCGTCGAAAAGGAGCCTGAGCTGAGGATGACAGGGGTAAAGCGAATCAATGCTGCCATTGCACGATTCCTACCTGGTAAAACAGCCAAACAGGTGGGATCGAAAAGGGCTGATCTGGCCAAAAGGGCTCGTAAGAGTCATCAAGGGTCAGAACAGTCCATGACCAACTCCCAATCACAAATCGGGGGAGAACCCCAGTCTAGTTTTGACTGGAGGGATCCCTTCCTCGATTTTGCATGCCCCGGGCATACCCGCTGGTCTGCAGTCTTCTCCGAGGCCCTTTTGGACCTCGTGGAAGACGGGACAGCGATTGCTTGGGGCTCATTTGAGAATGCTATAGAGGACTGGGTGGAGCACTATAAATCGCGTAGGGAAGTTACCAACAACAAGAGGAATATAGATAGTGATAGAGTTACATCCAACTTGAACAACTTTAGGTCTAGGCGTCGGGATAAGCGTCAAGCTTATGCCCGACATCAAAATTTATTTAGGAAAAATAGGAAGAAGCTCCTTGCAGTTGTGTTAGGTGAAAACAGGGAGCAGGAATGCCCTATTCCAATCTATTCAATAGAGGAATTTTACAAGGGCAGGCTTTCCACTCCAGGACCTGAGGTAGATCTGAAGAACTACCCCTCCTCCTCCCAGGTTGAGAACGACTCCATTTTGAGTCCGTTATCCGTGGAGGAGATTAAGATAAGTAGAAGACAAATGAAGATCTCCTCAGCGGCGGGTCCAGATGGCATCACTATAGGTGAAATTAAATCAATGGACCCAGCTGTTCTAACTAAAATATGCAACTGCATGTTGCTGGCGGGTAAAGTACCCGAGATCCTGAAGCGGGGGAAGTCGATTCTATTACCCAAGAAATCAGACGACTCATACGATCTTGCTAATTGTCGGCCAATCACGATATGTTCTGCGGTATATCGTTTATTTTCTAAGATGGTCGCCAAACGCATGCTTCAGGTAACTCCCCTAAATCCAAGCCAACGTGGCTTTATTTGCGCGGACGGATGTAGTGAGAACTCTTTTCTCCTACGACAACTCGTCACTCGCGCGATAGGGCGGCCAGCACGGCTGAGAATACCGCGGCTGGAGGTTGCCTTCTTAGATCTCTCCAAGGCCTTCGACACAGTTTCGCACTCGTTGGTGTATGCGGGACTGCGGAGGCTTGGGTTCCACGAACACATAATAGCGCTCGTGGAGGGGATCTACGAAGGTAGCACTACCAGATTCTCAGTCGATGGGCAACTAAGTGAACCTATTGAGATTCGTCGAGGTGTTAGGCAGGGGGACGCGCTCTCGCCGATCCTCTTTAACATTGCAACTGACCCACTGCTAGATGTGTTATCCGGCTGTGGGGATTTGCAGGTTGAGGGGATCCGGATGGATGGAATCGCGTACGCCGACGACATGGCCCTAGTTGCGAAATCGCGTGAGGGGCTCCAGGCTCTTATGGATAGATGCCTGGAGTTCTATAGCGCGGTTGGACTGGGGCTTAATGTCGGTAAGTGTGCGTGATTCTCCATTCGCGGCTCAGGCAAGTCCTACCTCGTCAATGATAGCACCCCGCCGATGATTAATGGGATCACTATCAAAAAGGTAGAACCAGGGGATAAGGTATTATATATTGGTGTTAGCATCCCTACGTGGACTTTAATCTCTAGTCGGGAGTTTGATTTAAATTCAGTGGAGCAGGTGTCACTGGACATTGATAAAATGTGCAGGGCTCCGCTGAAACCCCGACAAAAATTCCTCTTGCTTCAAAGTTATTACCTGCCCAGACTTTTTTACAGTCTGGTGCAGTCTTTGCCGTCAAGGGGGATATTAGAGAGGCTTGACACGGCCATCCGCGTGGGGGCCAAGAGGATGCTGCATCTCCCCTACTCTACCTCATCTTCCTTCCTATATAGCAGCCGGCGAGATGGAGGATTAAGACTTCACCAATTGGTGAAGCTAATACCGAAATCAGTTATTCGCCGTAACCTTCGCCTATTAACGTCTGATTATGTCTCTGTAAGAAAGGTTGCGGATTCTGCAGGATTAGCCGAACAGAACCAGCAACTAATAGTCTCCTTCGACTTGCCTTTACTTCCTGCGGACGCGGCCAAATACGACCCTGACATCCGGCTGGTGCACTCCCATCGATGGGCGGCCCAGCCGGTACAGGGGGTGTGAGCGGCGGCTTACCGTGGGGATGTTATTGGCAATAGTTGGATCAGTAGGCCGGGTAGGATAACGGAAAGGTGCTTCTTGAGCTTACTCAAGATGCGCTCCAACGTTTACCCTACCCGTGAAACTCCTTGGACTCCGTGGTGACTCCACGCGTCCGAGATGTAGATTAGGAGCAAAGACCATTTCTCACGTCAGTGGAGTCTGCGGTGCACTTAAAGGGCCACGACTCGCCAGGAAGCTGTAGACCATGGTTGGAGCGTCAGTGTAGAGCCGTCTTATATTATAAACGGCTCTAGGCTGATACCAGACCTGGTCTTTAGTCGTCCGGAAAAGGTGCTTGTCGTTGATGTGACTATCAGATTTGAGCAAGGGGACGCCTTGAAAGAGGCTGCCCTCGAGAAAATGCGCAAGTACCGTCCACTTGAACAATTGCTGTTGCAGGAGTTTGACTGGCCGGTGGAGGTGCATGGACTTCCAATCGGTGCCTGTGGTGCCTGGTGCAGGCCAGCGAGTCTTGCACTAGATGCCTTGGGCATAAAAGATGAGTCGTTTCAACGACTTCTCAGCCGGACTTCTTTAATCTGCACTTACAATATGTTGAGGGATTAGCCCTCACATATAAGCCTATTTCCTCACCGACCCCAACATAACACCCCCTCAGTGAAGTCCAAAGTTCTTTTTTTTCTTTCTTTTTTAAGTCTACTTTATTTTACTTTTACTGCGAGGGGTAGCTAGGCGGGTAAATCCTAGCTTCGGTGGGGTTGAGTCCAACTTAGAAAATACTTTATAAAAATAACACCGGACATGACTAAGCTCTGCCTTGCGAGGAGAATATTGAATTTGGTTTTGTTTTTTACTAATACTTTTTTCGTCACTATTCTTCTTTTAAAAAGGGGGAAAAGGGTACCGGCTGTAAGATAGTGGGACCACCCACTATAAAACAGGGAAGCCTCGAGTAGAGAATTTAGATAGCTTGATGGCTTGATGGTTATGACCCACGAACCTTGCAATGGGTGGTTGTTCCTACTGCTCATCTACTTGGGGTGAACTTGCTAAAACCCGATTTGATACGATTTGTCCCCACCCCACCGAGTTTCGTTGGAGGCAGAAAGGTTCAGTCGGAGGAGCACCTGCGGTGTCCGATAGGAACACCGGTGTGGGTGGTGTATAGGGGGGATACACACCTGCTGTGTCCGATTGGAACATTGGCAGCGAGGCGAGAGGGTGGATGCACCATCAAGTTTGTCTGGTATGTTATGATCTGCCGGGTTTTACCCGGGAGATGGATGCACTGCCAGGCTTCTCCCACGGGGACACTACCTTGTCGTGGTTTAAGAGCTTACGTCTGCGGGTGGGATGCAAGCCATTATTGGCTATTGCTGGTACCAACCCGTCCGCGGAAAAACTAAAAGTGTCCTTTCCCCATAGCGGTGCCAATTATTTGGTGGGGACCAAGCAGTGTGGAGGATTTTCGTTTACAGAGTGGGATAATGCCCTGTTGGTTGGTCGTGGCTACGCTTGTCGGCCTCCTGTTCATCCGGATCGGCCACTACCTGGCTTCGGTGTTGTGTGAAGGCCCTCCCATTTCTATAAAGAATTTCACGGGGCGGCGCCCTCGGACGGTTAAGGTCAGAACGGCTGGTTTCGCTGTCCGGTTTGGGCTGCTGACGGGGTGAGGTGGGGATGGGGTGCTTGCATCCTGCCCCTTATCTCGCCTACAAGTTAGCGCCTCATGAAGGCTACTGTCCCTGGGTGACTGGTTTGCTGTCTCCAGAACAGATTGTTGTGGCTCGGAAAATTTATCGCGTGAGCGGACTCACTTTCTGTCTTACTACATGGAGCTAATCCGCTGACAGGTAAACTGTCAGTATGGAGCCCTTCACGGGCTGTTGCCGGGTCTTTGGCATGGTGTGCGGATTTCGGTTGGCTAGGAAGGATGTTGGCATACGTTCTACAGGGCTTGATTCCTTACTCTTGTATTCTTGATTTTCCTCCACGTACTCTTGGAAAATGCCGCTAAGTCTAAATCCTTTAAACTATAAGGTATAAAACACACGGTTGCCAGGGGCCGTATAAGATGGTGGCTTGTGGGTTAAGAGCGGGGCCTCCAAGCCAGGCCGAGCGTGTTGCCCAACCACGTTGGGCCGATATCAACGTTCCCAGCAGTTGTATAGAGCCATTTACACTGCAGGTAATACCAATGGCTCAAATATCGGATTTGACCCCGAGTGTTCCTATCGGATCCTGCACATAAATCCACCTCGATGAAGTCCTCAATTTTTTTTTTTTTAGAGGACCGAGAGGCTGGTATGCAGGATGCCCCTCAATTTTTTTTTTTTTTTTTGAGGAGGTGGCAAGGTTTGGGGGCCGCGCCATGATAGGAACCGAAAATTATAAATAAATTAAAACCCGGATTAGACTTCTGCTTTTTTCGAAAAGTACCCGCCTTGCTGTTAATTTTAAATCCCCTCTACTAAGGTAGAATTTTTTTTTTTTTTTGCTCTTTTAGATTCGTTTTTTGGGTTAACGCAAGTTAGGGAATTGGCTGAGAGAGTGTGGGACCACCCACAATAAAAAAAGGGAATGGACTATTGAGTCTCGCTACAGTGGGGCTTGATGGTTATGACCCACGAACCTTGCAAAGGGTTGTTCCCACTGCTCATTCACTTGCGGTGAACTCGCTTGGGTACGATTGGATGCAATTTGTCCCCACCCCACCGAGTTTCGTTGGGGGCAGAAAAGATCCAATCGGCTTAGGGCACCTAGGGTGTCCTATAGGAACACCATTGTGGGTGTGTAGAGGGGGATACACACCTGCAGTGTCCGATCGGAACATTGGCAGCGAGGCGAGAGGGTGGATGCACCATCACGTTTGTCTGGTATGTTATGATCTGCCGGGTTTTACCCGGGAGATGGATGCACTGCCAGGCTTCACCCACTGGGACACTACCTTGTCGTGGTTTAAGAGCTTACGTCTGCGGGTGGGATGCAAGCCATTATTGGCTCTTGCTGGTACCAACCCTTCCGCGAACAAACTAAAAGTGTCCTTTCCCCATAGCGGTGCCAATCATTTGGTGGGGACCAAGCAGTGTGGAGGATTTTCGTTTACAGAGTGGGATGATGCCCTGTTGGTTGGTCGTGGTTGTGCTTGTCGGCCTTCTGTTCATCCGGATCGGCCATTACTTGGCTTCGGTATTGTGTGAAGAAGGCCCCCCCCCCCGCCATTTCTCAGGAGAATTTCAAGGGGCGGCGCCCTCGGACGGTTAAGGTCGGAACGGCTGGGTTCGCTGTCCGGTTTGGGCTGCTGACGGGGTGAGGTGGGGATTAGGTGCTTGCATCCTGCCTCTTATCTCGCCTACAAGTTAGCGCCTCGTGAAGGCTACTGTCCCTGGGTGGCTCTGGATTGCTGTCTCCAGAAGCCAGATTGTTGTGGCTCGGAACATTTATCGCGTGAGCGGGCTCACTTTCTGTCTCACTACTTAGAGCTAATCCGCTGACAGGTAAACTGTCAGTATGGAGCCCTTCACGGGCTGTTGCCGGGTCTTTGGCATGATGTGCGGATTTCGGTTGGCTAGGAAGGATGTTGGCTTACGGTCTACAGGGCCTGATTCCTTACTCTTGTATTCTTGATTTTCTTCCACGTACTCTTGGAAAATGCCGCGAAGTCTAAATCCTATAATTATAAGGTACAAAACACACGGTTGCCAGGGGCCGTATAAGATGGTGGCTTGTAGGTTAAGAGCGGAGCCTCCAAGCCAGGCACAGCTTGTTGCCCAATCACGTTGGGCCAATATCAACGTTCCCTGCAGCAGTAAAAAGCCATTTACACTGCAGGCATTACCAGTGGCTCATACATCGAATTTGACCCCGAGTGTTCCTATCGGATCCTGCACATAAAACCCCCTCGATGATGTCTTTTTTTTTTTTTTTCGAGGACAGAGAGGCTGGTGTGCAGGATGCCCCTCAAGTTTTTTTTTTTTTTTTTTGAGGAGGTGGCAAGGTTTGGGGGCCGTGCCTCGATAGGAACTGAAAACAAAATAATCCCGGATTTGACTTCTGCATTTTCCGCCTATGGTAAAAGTACCCGCCTTGCAGTTAATTTTAGATCCCCTCTACTATGGGTTAAATTCCTTGTAGAATTTTAACATTTTAGATTCGTGTTGGGTTGTCGCAAGATAGGGAATTGGCTGTGAGAATGTGGGACCACCCACTGCAGAGTTTCACTACAGAAGGTGAACGGATCGAAGGCGAGGAGATTCTCACTGTCCCTATCTACTGTCTAGCGAAAGCAGAGCTGAGTACGACGAAGACCACGAGTGTGTGTGTCCGTGTGTTATCGACGAGGCACGAAGCGGCGATTTTACTTTCAAGAGTTCTCGGTCCAGACACCGATTAAACGGCAAGTCCTGTTATACTTGTTCGTGTAGGATGCTTAAATGTACGTGGCCAGGCGTCAAGCTGGAAACACGGACGCTTCCTAAATGACGACAGGGCACAAGGTTTAGATGTCATTGTTGCTACTGAAACTCGGTTAAAAGGGCCAAGAGATCTGCTTCCGCTCCTGAAAGTTCATTTCTCCAGGCCGGACGTGGGGGGGGGGTCCTACTTAAAAGAAACCAGGTTTCAGAGAAAAAGTTAATTTTTTTCTGATCCAGAATGTAGGCTGATCGTTTTAGATCTGACGTTTAATTGTGGTAAGGAAATCAGGTTGGTGGCTGTTTATGCACCCATTTCGAGTCTGATTATTATCGAGTGTTGGAGACGTTTCTAGACACATCACGTTCATTAGTTGTGTTAGGAGACTAACACTATTCTCGATGCACACGTGGATAGTGTTGGCGCTAATTCTGATAGGAGACCTAATATTGGCTTCCGGGATCTAATATATCATTTCAGCTAGTAGACCCCTACAGACTAGAATTCCCGAACGCTCCGTTGTGGACACAGTCAAATAGCGACGGGTCTTCAAGGTCATATATAGATAAGATTTTTGATTAAGAAAAATAGATAAAGATATAGTTACGTGTCCACAGTATAACCTGGTCTGTTACAGTGATCACAAGATGGTCATTTGTAAACTGTACCTAGATAAGTTATGAGTAAGGGTTCCGGCTACTGGAAACTCAATAAGTCCCTTTTGGCGATTGAGGAGTACAGGAGCCGGATTAAGTTATTAATACAGTGGGAGTTGACTTGTTCCATTATTAAATGGTGGTAGCCCTCAAGAGAGCCATTAAATTTGAGTATTAAATATAGGGCAGGTTTAGTGGCTAGAAGGCGTAGGAAGGAATTTGAACTAGTTAAGGCCTAAGAGGAAGCCATGAGAACTGGCGACGCATCCCAGGTGAAGGTGAAGAGACTGGAGTGAAACCAGTGCCTCGAAGCCAAACATGGGTTGTATCGTCAGAGATATACTTCGTGCAATGGGGAGCGAGGGAATCAAGGCCGCTGGATGGGCACGGGTTGTAGAAGCTCAACGTGGAAATGATTCCATAATTCGATTTGTGGTGAATTCTCAAGGTGAGTTGATAAACAAACCCGAAGAGATATGGCGGACTTTTCAGGAGCACTTCGCCCAGCTTTTCGGCGGGGAGCGATGGGCCGGATAGGAGGATGGACCTTACAGATTTGCTCACCGGGTTGCCGTGTCTCTCGGAGCAGGATGCGGAAAGCCGTGAAGGGTCGATCACACCTGAGGAGGTGATTGAGGCTATAGCGGACTGCGGCAGTGGCAAGGCGCCGGGACTCGATGGTCAACCGTACGAGCTATATAAAAGTATACCAGACTTGTTCGGACACGTACTGGCTAGCGTTTACGCGAACTGACAACAGAATGGGTGGATTCCCAGATCTGTGCGCCGGGGAGTGGTGACGGTCAGGAAGGACCCAGACAAGTGGGATAGTATAGATAATTTTAGACCCATCACTCTGCTGAACGCAGAGATGAAGATTTTGGCCAAGGTGTTAGCAAAAGGATTAACGCGTGTAGCATGTCCACTCTCTCCGCTTGTGTACATAATGGCCCTCGAGCCATTGCTGCGAAAGCTGAGCGGCATTCCGACGAATCCAGGAGGTGGAGGATCGGTTATAGCGTACGCTGACGACATGACCAAGATGGAACACCTACAGAAAGTAGGCGAAACCAAGGTTTACGAGACGGTGGCAGGAGCGAAAATTAACCGGGAAAAATAGGTCGGCTTGCAACTCGGCAGCTGGAGGGACAAGTCGATGCCTTCGATTAACGTCGTTGGACGCTGGATGGAGGGCCCGGTTAAGTTGCTAGGAATGTGGTTTGGCCCAGATCCCCAGATAGAAAAGAACTGGTCTGAGGTATCGAGCAAGGTGACTCATAGGAATTAAAAGGAAACATTGACGCCGGAGAAATTCGAACTCAAAACGTATGAAATCAGAACACTAACATTTGCCTTTCTATTTACTCTCAGTGATTGTCAGTTTTGGCACAATGCCTGCAATTTTAGGGAAAGGGGTCAATTACATCGATCTCGATACTTGTCTGGCACTTTATCGATCTTCGAAAACATGAAAGGGCAGAGTTAAGTTCGGTGAGATTCGAACTTAGAACATAAAAAGCCGAAAGAAATTCCGCTAAGCATTTTGTCAGATGCGCTAACGATTCTGTCACCTCACCGCATTAGAAATGCTTTCAAGTTCCGGCACGAGGCCAAAAATTTTTAGAGGAGGGGTAGATGGTTGACATGCACACCAATCCTCAAGTGGTACTTATTTGACTCCAATAGGAGAAAGCCCGAAATTTGGCCTCGGCGGGATTTGAACTGGAGACGTAAATAGCCGGGAAAATGCTGCCAAACACTTGTCCGTTGTACAACCGATTTTTCCAACACGTAACCTAATATTAATTCTACTTTAGGCGCGAGGGCAGAAATTTCAGGGCAGCAGGCGAGTTTATAACATCGACCACGATGCTTAACGGGTGGGCCGCTATCACCAACTAATCGTCAATATTGGTTGTTTTCGTTCTTGTTTGGATCAATTCGGTATAGTAAGTTTTGCTTGTTATTCCTGCTGTTGAACTGTTGTTTGTAACTACGTTCCGTGTTTGACGGACTTAACTGTTGTTCCCCTCCGTGAGAGGGGGCGATATTTCTGAGTGTTTTCACAAAAATTTGTTTTGTTTCTAATGAACAACTATTATTGAAGACATGTCTATGTCATCCAAAGAAAAAAACCTTATCCCAAGAAATATCTGAATGGGAAAAATTCCTTGGGATCCCAAGGAAAAACTTAAGATAAATACTCCAGAAAATTCCTCTGAAAAGAGGTGAATGAAACTGAAATCTATAAAAAGGTCAATTTTGTCGCTGCGGCAGGTGTAAACATCGAACCAGGTGTATTGTTACAACACAGAAACCTGTTTGCAAGGGAGGGCTTTGATGCAAATGCCACCCTCCCAAACGAATTAACAGAGCAGACTCGAAAGAAAATGATCAGCTTCAAAACAATGATAAAAGATTGAAAATACTTCAAATGAACAGATCGAAAACTGTTTGCAACCAATTTGGCAGGATGAAGAATTCCTGACGAGAGGGGAAAAGATACGCAGCAGTGGGGGGGGGGGTATATTATAAGGATGAAGAAAAGGGGCGATAAAACATTTCACATCCATTGAAAAAGGAATGAAACAGTGCTCCAACCAACGTATTTGGGTAGGTGCACGACTAAAGTAACAATTGATGAAATCCCAGTAGAAGTGGACGTTACTTGGCCCTGTTCAAACCTACTAATGGGATTAGAAGAGAAAATTTAAATAATTGAAGCAACAAGAATCCAGCAGCAAAACTGGTGGGGTCAGAGGTCCTCATCCAAGCGACCCCCCAGACACTAAAAGACAGTAGAAAACATCCTTCGAGAGGAAGAAACTACCTTGCGGGTGATGGTGGAGGGGAGAAAACCACAATGTTTCGAGTGTGGTGAAAAGGGTCACATTCGAGCAAACTGCCCCACCCGTAAGGCGGAAGAAGTCCAAAATGAAGAAAGTAGCGAAAAGATGGAACAGCAAAACCAAAAGACCGACCACCAGGACCCCAGCACTAAGAATACTCAACAAGCTGGGGACAAAGATGGCGGGTCGGTATACCCCACCCACTCCCAGCACAAACAAGAAAAACCCCTGCCGCAATCACACAAGAAAAACCCATCCCTCACTACCACTACTGCCCCCGGAAGTCAATATCTTTTTCGCATTACTCTCCATCCAACGCCGGATATCATACGATATTTCCTTACCCTCGCCCCAGAGCTGAGACTCCCCTCCCTCCCACCAGCGCTGACTTCCCTCTCCCGGCCCTCAACCCTGCACTTCTGCCCACTACATCCACTCCCAAGCCCAGAAACATTCCTCCCCCCCAGCCCAAAGAAAAAGGGATTCAAACAAGTACTGGTGGCAATAAAGATAAACAACAAACAGTTGTTACACAAAATTAAATAAGGATCGACAGAGAACATTATCAAAAACTTCCCGCCGATCTAGTCATCTATCAAATAGATGAACTAAACCATCATATCTTAAAACAATAGTTCCCAACAGACATAGGTCCTCCAAAACAGGACTTTAACAAATCCATGTACGAGGACCTATGTCAAAGCACCAGCCCACGTGCCCGTGAAAAGGAGAAAACCACTCACTAAGGTAAGTATGTGTAGTAGTCACGTGGGGTGCATAAATGTGCATAGCCTGATGTCAGGCTGGAAGCAGGAACGCCTCAATGACACCAGGTCACATGATTTAGATGTTACAGAAATCCGGTTGAGAGGGTCAAGAGATCTGCTTGCGCTGTTTGACGGTTACCAGTTTCTTTCCGAGCTGTCCTCATAGCGGGAGCGGAGCGTTGGTCCTGTTAAAAAGAAACCGGGTTTCTGAGAAAAAGATCTTTTTTCAGATGCAGAAGGTAGGCTGGTCGTTATCGACTTGACGTCCAGCCCTTGTAAGACTATCAGATTGGTTGCAATTTATGCCCCCCGCACAACTGGGCAAAGTGATTATTTTCTAAACCTGGAGAAGTTTCTTTGTACATCACGTCCTCTAGTTGTGCTAGAAGACTGATGCGCGCGTAGATTATGTTGGTTCGTGTACAGATAGAAAAGGCAATGATTGCGCTGCAGATTGCTTGAAGTTTTGACACAAAACTAAAATAAAGAGCTTACAATAGCTGCATTGTAAGAAGCTGTCTTCGTTAATATTTTACTTCCCTAAAATAAGCATTTTGAAAGGAAACGCGGTGCGTTTCCAAAGTAGCGCTCAAAATATTCGCACGAATTTTCAAAGAAACAAAAAATCTACGACACCAAAAAAGTGAAGCTAAATTCAAAAGCTTCAGCATATTTGTTGGATAGGCAAATAAGCCGGACAATATGACATTTACGTAAAGACAAGAAATTAGGAAATAGTGGTCCAGAATCGTTGGGGTCATAGGGCCATTTACTCTGTTATTGTGTTGGTGACCGAGATCACAACAAACCACTATGACTGGGTTACTCATTTGCAGCCGAGTAAACTGGGGCAATGAGAAAGTGTTTTGCTAAGGAACACACTGCATCACCCAGACTGAGAATCGAAACCATGGCCCGGCGAAGACAAGCACACTAACTGCGCCAATGGTGGAAAATAAAAGTCCAGCCATAGTCTTTTGAAGACAGATCTAATGAAAGCTAAAGTTCAAAAGTCATCTTACGAAGAGCGAGTTACAAAATGACCGACGGATTAGATATAAGATTCCGCTGCATCAGGCGCAAAGGAGATCCTCTCATCGTTATCTAAGCAGTATAAAATATCTCCAAGAATAGTAGAATTGGTAGTCTAAACCAAATTTAAGACCAGAGAATCAGACAAGACGATTGTACATTGTTGGTGCCATGATAGCACACTACATTGAGAGTCCACCTATGCCAAGCCAAAGAAGAAACCACGGAGCACAAATTTAATATTTTTTTTACAATCGTTTCAATACCATTCGGTTTCAAACTGCATCACATATGCCTGACAAAATGTAAAATATTTGTATAAATTTAAACATAGCTGAATAGGTCGGAGCGACACAGTCAGTGGCATCTGGTCCTTTAACAGGGATGTCTTTGATGATGATTTCCTTCCAAGTTACATCACAAATCATCCTGCTACAAAATCGGAAGACCAGACTGAGGTGCAGCCTGGAATGCAGCCAGACAACGAACCTAACTTGCAGCCAAACGACCAGGTCAATGAACAGCAAGACGGTCCGACAGACCAACCTATACCAGGCCCAAATTTTCGTGGTGTTGTTACAAGCCTAGAGATGCTTCGCCCATTAAGGAAGGCTTCCCCCAGGAAAACAGGTCGAAGAAGTCGCAAGAGGTACCAAACAGCCATTCTAACCCTAACCCCCGTAAAAGGCGCATAATGGATGAAATAAACGAACGGAAATTCAAACCAAAGAAGGCAACCAATATAGAAAAGCTAAAGCGGAAAGAAAAGTCAACTAAAACAGGTAAAGACTAAGGGAAGCTGCCTCGCAGCAAGCAAGTCGCTGATTGGAAATGCCTTGTCTGCTCAGATTGGTATTCCAATTCCCTTCCAGGTGAGGAATAGGTGCAATGCAGGATCTGTAAAGACTGGGCATACACTGACTGCACCGATGGATGACAGGGCTTTCTGTGTGATCTGTGTGGTGAGAAGTGAATGGAGGCCGATTCCGACTAGATGGCACATGTAACAATGGGGAATTGGCTGATGAGGACTCAGTATCAAAGGATATGAGGTGGTTCAAAGCAGTTAATTAATGAAAATAATACTTGCTAGATGCAAGAGACCGGAGACATTCCTTCGAGACATTCATTGTCGATAACTCTGAATTATGTTAAAGTACCCCAGTAAGTGTCACAACGTAGCTCGCACTCGGGGAAAATTGTTACAGCTGACACCACCTCATTAATTAGAACCTGTCTAATCAATGTTATGCAATTTGTCTTTTGCTGGTGATAACAGATGTTTCCCTAATTTGAAAACAAACTTCAGCTGTGTTCAGTTATGCGAGTGCCTAGGCAAAAAAAAAAAAAATGAAAACGGAACAGCTAGACCCGGTCTCCCCTACGTAAATGTTGAAGATTACCAGTGGGACAAAAAACCTCCCTCCCACATACACCGATATCTGTAATTAACTCCTATCCGATTAATTAGCAGGCCTAATTAACAGTACCGAGTTACTCAAGCTTTCTGCTTTGTGTTACTTAATCTACAAAGTTTGCGATGCATTTTATATTCTTTTGTACTCT
Source organism: Octopus sinensis (assembly GCF_006345805.1). Lineage (NCBI taxonomy): Eukaryota > Metazoa > Mollusca > Cephalopoda > Octopoda > Octopodidae > Octopus > Octopus sinensis. Next base: position 78,918 of record NW_021832861.1, read on the forward strand.
AGGCACAAGGCCAAAAATTTTTGCGGGAGGTAGTTGATTAGATTGATTCCAGTACGCAACTGGTACTTATTTTATCGACCCCGGCGCGCTAACGATTCTGCCAGCTCACCGCCTTAAATTACGATGAATAAAAATGGCTTCCTATTTGGGTACAAGGCCAGCATTTTTTCTTAGAGAGGAACTCAATCACATCGATTCCATTCTTGACTGACTCATTTTATCGACCCCAAAAGGAATTAGAAGGAAACATTGACGCTGGCGAAATTCAAAGTCACAACGTAAAGAAAGACGAAATACTTATGTTTTACTACCCACAAGGGGCTAAACACAGAGAACAAACAAGGACAGGCAAACGGATTAAGCCGATTTTATCGACCCCAGTGCGTAACTGGTACTTATTTAATCGACCCCGAAAGGATGAAAGGCAAAGTCGACCTCGGCGGGATTTGAACTCAGAACGTAACGGCAGACGAAATACGGCTACGCATTTCGCCCGGCGTGCTAACGTTTCTGCCAGCTCGCCGCCATCGATGAGTTTTATATAAAGTAAAAAATAAAGTGGGCCCTTTTTGTTTTTATAAGGGTGGATGGTAAAGGAAGAAACATTCGTCATTTTTTTTTTTGCAGGTGAGCTGGACTTGTCACTTTCCATCTCGTATTGGTCAGGAAAATTCTCTAAAAGAAATTTGTGGAAAACGATTTCCTTATGTAAAGGAGGGGGACAGGGAAGTATGTGGTAAAAGGGGTACCCAAATATTGAATAGTGGTTTCCGTACCCTTAAATTTTATATTGGGAAAGTTTTCAAAAAGACAAAACACACAAAGAGGACTGGAACTAAAATAAAAATCAACCTACCCCAGTGAAAACCTAGCTCAGGAAAAATTTGATTAAATATTTGAGATGTTTGGGTACTTCTAGCGAATAGTGGTCCCGGTGCGCGCACTCGCGCAAGCCAGTCCTAAGTAGTCGATCCTACAACGACATTTTAACCCTGATTTTTTTTACCCTAATCCTAACCTTTGCTTTAAAAAATTATTTACTTCGCGTTTTATTTACTTTGTTCGAAAAATAATTTTCTTTGATGTGTATTCAACCTTGAAATACAAACATACGCGCAAGTCGTTGTGGGATCGACTACTTACGACTAGCTAGCGCAGATGCGCGAGTGCGCGCACCGGGACCACTGTTCGCTAGTAGTACCCAAAGAGGACCGGAACTAAAAAAAAAAAAATATCAATCTACCCCAGTGAAAACCTACCTCAGGAAAAATTTCATTAAATATTATAGGAGTTTGTGGCGAAAAAAGTCAGCAGTGTGATGCCCCAGTTTTTAGTTATGCAGTGTGTGAGAGCTGAATAAACACATTGGTTGAGCGGTATTAATATTGTTTGTCAAAGCGGCTCCACTTTCTTAGACAACGAGAAAAAAAAAATTAAAAAGCAAGAGGTCGGAAATAAAAAGAAAAAAATCAAAATTTGCTTCAATGAATTTAGTTTGCTCCCTGCATTTAGGTCTCAAATGACCGCTCCAGGCTAACATAGCAAAACAGGCGTTAAAGGAAGCATACGCAACTAGGATTCCAGGATTAGTATCGAGGGCGAAGCAGGATCTTTGCGTATTAGGTTACGTATCTTTATGAAGATATTTCGAATTTCCTTCGAGGTTACAGTTCTAGCTTTTATTTTGCCACCGTGTCCCTAGTTACAGGTAATTCAAGTCCTGATCAAATCGTTAAGGGAGCAACGAGTTATGGCAATATTTTAGGCGTGGGTTAATATTTGGCTCAGGACTGACAAGGAGTCGAGTGAGACTGAATAGAATATTTTAGTGTTTGGGTAACAGCAAACTAAGTTGCTCAATATTTCCTCCGCCTTACGTAACTCAAGACTAACGTTACGGAATTTGCAGTTACGCATCGATGTTGGTTTATTATTATTATTATTTTTTTTTTGTAATAAAAGTTTATCACTTACGGCGTTTTCCTTTCAAAATCATTTCATCGTCGAAGAACATCAATTTTTTTTTTTTTTGTGTGTCTTTCAACATCCAATATGGCCGAGTCCATTTGGCGTTGCAATAATTTTCTCGATAGCTCCAATGTAATATCAATGTACAACGTGTTCCGTCTTGTTTTATTTTTGTGAAACGAAGGAAATAGTTTTCTCTTTCAAACTCGAAATATTAAAGACTCCAGAATATCCGAGAGTGCTCCCTTTTCTCTCCAACAGTGGTCTGTTTGCGTCAAAAATTCAACTCATTCGTGTTTAATCTGTTGTAAGAGTGTGTCTGACCCTTATATGTCCTTCTTTGTCCCCTCTATGTATCCTTTTCATAAGGAATAATGAAAGTCTGCTAGCGTCAAAAATATATCATGGTTTGGTTTGCCTAAGTTTATACTTGATTTGCAGCCGACTCAGATAAGAAATAGGTCGATTTTTCGCGCGCTTTTAATTTCATAGCAAAGCATCACGGGAGAAATTGGTGATACTGGTGTTAAAAAAAATACAAGAAAAAAACGTTCTCCAGAAATCCCGTGATCCTTTTCGGCGCCACGCAAGCTACATGAAAATAACACACACATACCCGGGTTCAAAAGCTCACGATTTCGGGTTCGGTACCACCGCATAGCAGGTTGAGCTGAGGCGAAACCCTGTGAATGAATTTGGCAAGGAGAAACGGAAAGAAACCTCCAATAAATAATTAATAAATAAGTATATATATATATATATATATATATATATATATATATTTAATTTTATTTGTTAGGGAATAAAAATTCCGGCATCACAGGGATTCAAATTATTCTCAATGAATAAATATATATTTTTTTCTTTTAGCATTCTTCATCCCACCATATAAAAGAATTTTATAAATTAATCTAAAATTCTTTTATATGGTGGGATGAAGGAGGCTACTATCTCTAAATGAATATATATATATATATATATATATATATATATATATATATGAATAAGAATCACATTGTTTGTATTATTTTTTGATATACACAAACACACAGAGACTTTGTGCTTGTATTTGTCTCCTACCACCGCTTGACAACGGATGTTGGTTTGTTTACGTCCAAGTAACTTGGCGTAACTTTTTCCGATAGAATTAGTACCAGGTTTGAAAGAAAAGAGAAATGTTCTAGGCTCGGTACGTTCGATTAAAATTCTTCAAGGTAGTACCCCAGCATGGCCACAGTCTAATGACTGAAACGAGTAAGAAACAAAAAAGAAGAAAAAAAAAGACAAGACGAACATGAATTGATTAAATATTACAAATAAAGAAAAAATCACTGCACTTGGTGTGTTTTGAAACCAGAACGTCAATTTTAAAATGCTAAGTCCGGAAGAAAAAAAATGCCACGTATTACGTATTTCTATCTTAAATTTATTTCTTTTATTGGATAAGGCGGCGAGATGGCAGAATCGTTAGCAGGCCGGGCGAAAGGCTTAGCATATCTCGTCTGTCTTTACGTTCTGAGTTCAAATTCCGTCGGGGTTGACTTTGCCTTTCATTCTTTCGGGGTCAATAAATTAAGTACTAGTTACGTACTAGGGTCAATCTAATCAACTGCCCCCACTCTCCAAAATTTCGGGTCTTGTGCCTAGAGTAGAAAAGAATATTTAAGGCATCGAGATGGCAGAATCGTTAGCACGTCGGGCTAAATAAATGCTTAGCAGTATTTCGTCTGTCTTTACGTTCTAAGTTCAAATTCCGCTGGGGTCAACATTTCCTTTCATCCTTCCGGCGTAGATAAATTAAGTACCACTTGTGTACTGGGGTCGATCTAATCGACTGAAACCTCCCCCTACCCAAAGGTGGTGAGCTGACAGAAACGACTTTGCTTTTCATTCTTTCGGGGTCGAAAAATTAAAGTACCAGTTGCGTACTGGGGTCGATCTTATCGATTGGCCCCACTCGCGCCAAAAGTTGGGACCGTGAGCCAACAGTAGAAAAGAATATTTAAGGCGTCGAGCTGGCAGAAGCGTTAGCACGCCGGGTGAAATCGTTAGCGCTATTTCGTCTGGTTTTACGTTCTGAGTTCAAATTCCGCCGTGGTCGACTTGCCTTTCATTATTTCGGGATCAATAAATCAAGTACCAGCTACGTACTGGTGTCAATGTAATCAGCTGCCCCACTCCAAAATACCAGGCCTTGTACTGAGAGAAGAAAAGATTAATTTTGGGGGGTGCGGCCATGCTGGAGTACAGACTTCTAAAGTGTGCAAACGATTATATTGACCTCAGTACCTGTTTTAAATCTGGTATTTATATTGTCGGACCGCTAAGTCATGGCGCCCGAGAAATGAACGAATTGTGTTTTGTAGGCGGATGCTTATTTAACGTATTTGATTTCATATCAGGATTGGTGAACATGAGCGTTGTTCGTTTAAAGTAGGGGTTCTCAACCGGGGGCCCCATGTGACCCTTCAGGGTCTGTATAAGATTTTTGTTGTTAAAATTTAAGTGCAAGAGGTGTAGGCATGGCTGTGTAGTAAGAGGTTTGATTCCCGACCTCATGGTTCCGGGTTCAATCCCACTGCATGGCAAGTTACGTGGACGTAAATAGACCAACGTCGGTTCTCAAGCGGTTGTGGGGAGCAAACACACACACACACACTTATATTTTCCTTTTTTTTCTTTCTATTCGTTTTAGTCATAGCGGTTTGGCAAAAGAGACCGATAGAGTAAGTACTAGCCTTACAAAGAATAAGTCCTGAGGTCGATTTGTTCGACTAAAGGCGGCGCTCCTGCATGGCCGCAGTCAAATGACTGAAACAACTAAAAGAAGCTGCTGACCTCCCCTCTTTGAAGGTTATAATGGACACAGGTTTGTGTGTCACATAGCTAGAGGCGATAGCCTCTTGGAGCTAATCAACGGCAGCATTCGTCCTATTTTCCTGGACTGCCGTGTTAGTTTGACGATAACTATTAATATATTTATATATGTGTGTGTGTGTGTGTGTGTGTGTGTGTAAAAGAAATTAGACCCAGTGAAAGAGAATTCACTACCTTGTGGTTGAGAGGAGAACTTCATAACTACAACGCTCACAGCTGTGAACATATAAAATTATTTTTTCTTTATTTCCCACAAGGGGGCATACAGAGGGGATAATACAGGCTGATAGGGGTCAGACACATACGGATGGTTATAAAATTAAATGAGCAAATATGAAAATCGAATGATAAACAAAAGACAATAAAAGCAGAAATGAGGTATTAAAACAGGCTCCGACCCCACGAGTCCTGCTTCTCTACCGAACCCTTCTGGTCACCTATATAGCGTACCACGTAGAGTCTTTCATACCCAGCATTCGTGCTACACATATCCATCTATCTTTGTACATTCTCGCTGACAGGCATCTCCTCTCTAGCCCCACTTTCCTTTTCAGGTGAAAGGCGAAGACATTCACCAATGTGAGGTCGGAGACGAAGCTACCTGTCATTACTTCTTTCACTCTCGACTTCCAAATCACAGCTGTGAACATATAAAATGGGATTTTTTATTAACCATAAAGGTCTTACATAGAGGGGGCATTACAATACATTGGGGACACATAAGCGTATGATAAGGATGAAAAAGGGGTGAAAATGAGTCGTGAAAACGATGTTAACTGCATGAACATATAAAATGTGCTTATTTCCATTTTGTAGTATGATTTATCGATTTTAATAAATACTTTTTCAGTGTGTGTGTGTGTGTGCAATTGATAAAAGAGACAAGTATGTTGTAATTCTTCCCATGATTCTTTACAAAATTGTTTGGTGGCGGGGAAAGGTAGTCTTATTTAAGAGACACGTGTCCGAATAGAGGCTTCTGTTTTCTTCCCTCCACGACAAAGAGCTCCTGTACTGTGTTTTTTCTTTCGGTTCTCGCAGACAAAAATGGCCGCACGCCATAGCGATGGTATTTCGTCAGTAACAGCCCATGGGGAGAAGAGTAACGCTAAAGAAGATGAAGTAAACGATGTTCCAACATTGGTACCATTAACAGAGGAGAAGAAGGAGAATGAAAGAAAGGCAGTCTTCTTTGAAGCCCCACCAAGTTTGTCAAGCCATATTTCTATTTCTTCGGGGGAAGAGTCACCTGTAGAAATTGTGGATTCCACCGAAGTTACGAAAGAACTTGTGGAAACAAAATATGATGTAAGTAGAAGAAAACCGGCAATTTCCAGCCATTTTTCTACCTCCCCGTCAAAAGAGACCCCGGAAAAAAATGGGGATCATACTGAAGAAATAGAATTAGTTGTCTCCTCAAAAGTGATGTCTGAGAGAATTTTAGAGCCCAGTAAGGATACGGATCTAGTTGTCAGGTCAAAAGCGGTGCCTGAAAGAAGTTTGGAGCCCAGCAAAAATATGGAGCCAGCCATCTCGTCAAAACAGGTCTCTGGTAGAAATCGCGATTACACTAAAAATCCGGAACTCGTAGTTCAGAAAAAAGATGTAAGTGAAATAAAAACCACCTCAAAGGCAGTTTTAGCTAACACCCTGTGGAGTTCAGCTAATTATCCATCAAAATATAAAATCATTTTATGTGATGTAGATTCGCCAGCCAAAGTAACTAGGGCAGAAGCCATCACCAAAGCCCATAAGCTTTATTATGAAAGAAACGATATTCTCAAAATGCGTTTACGAAAGGGCCCAGCCTCTCGTACAGAAATTAAGGACACTCTTACTCGCCAAACTGGTATTCGTGAATCTTTTAAAGATACATTAAGTGAGGTCGATTTGCAAACGATCGCAGATATAGTTCTAGAAAAAGTTGATGCCGCGACCCAAACAGATGAAGATTTCTGCTCAGCTAAATTTCGACAACTGGAGGAATTCGGAGAAACAGTCGAGACAGACATGAACACCAACCGTCCAACAGCTGCTGCTGCGGCGGCTGCAACTTCTATCATGGTACCTTTACGAACCCGCTCAAGCGCCAAATCTCGAACGATCGTCGATTTCAATAATTTATCTTTCGTTTATGGGAAGAGAGATTGGAGATATTTTGCAGCTTTAGAACGATCGATCGCCCTATCAAAAACCCCTATTAAGTGGGAAGACGTAAAGATCTCTTGGCAACCGACCCCGTCTTGTTATGCTCCTTCGATCGCATCCCTTGAAAAGGATGATTCGATTTCCAAACCCTTCTCTGAATTGTATGATGAAGTGGATCAAGTTATGGACAGTTTACGACTTTGGGAATTGAAATATAGCGGTTCTAGTAAAGGACAGCCTGGATTTAATACAGATATCCTCCGCCAAGAACTCGACCTGCCCAGCCCCTTAACGAGGTATATTACTTTAAAGGATGAAAATCCGACCATTAAGGAAAGTTTAAATGTTCAGACCTTGCAACACAAGATTTCTTCAGAATCGGAATCTAGTGAAAAATCCCTAGAATTATTTCCGCAGTCCTACAAGGAAGCTTCGGCAGATGATAATACGGAACTTTGTTGGATATATCAACCTGGTTCTTCAAACTCTGAAGAAGCAGCGCAAGCATTCAATTTTTCTTTTCCCCAATTTATATTTCCATCCGTTCCTATCGATACGAACGTAGAGCAATGTAACCCTCGTATTGAAGAAATCGATGACGATATATCTTCGGAATCGGTTGCGTCTTCACATATTTCTGAAGAGGCGAGAATAAGTTCCCATCCCACCTTATCTAGTGGAGATTTTCAAGAGGAGGAGAAGCCGCCGCTGCTGACCCCTATTCACTGCAGTATTCAAGGTGCTTCTGCTGTAAACACCCATTCAAACAAACCATACTCGAGGGTTGATCCAAACTCTGAGGGAGTCGTCCACTCGGGTTCATTTGAACCCAATGAAATCACCAAAGGGTCAGCTGATGATTGAAATCCCCTGACATGCGCCCTTAAAAAGAGGGGTTTGTATGGGTGTACACATATCGAACAATAATAGTCTTTCCATTTAAAGTTTGAACGCTTCAGTCAATTTTTAATATTTTTGTTTTAAACCAGAATAAGGCGGCCTTTCGTATGTCTTGACGTTCTGAGTTCAAATTCCTTTGAGATTGACTTCGCCTTTCATCCTTTCTGAGTAGATAATATAAGTACCACTTGTGTACTGGGGTCGATGTAATCGACTTATCCCCCCGCCCCGAAATTGCTGGCCTTGTGCCAGAATTTAAAACCAATATTTTTGAACAAGAATTTTTAGACTTCATACAGTAATGTCTGCCACAATCCTATTTCTATCACCTTGTTCGATAAAACGCTAATATTTTTAATTTCTGAAGGAAGTGTACACACACACACACTGAAACTATTTGAATCACTATAAATGATTTTACCAAAGTTTGGACAATATATTTATCTTTTTAAAAAATTTTTTTACTCCCTGCTTTTCTTTCCCCACTAACCATTAAAAAGAAATACATCTAATCGTGATTCTCCACAGAAATACACGATAATAGCCCCCATTCCTTTATAAATGGTAGCATTTAGTTTTATTTTTAATACCAGAACACTAGCACCGACAATCAACATATTTTTAATAAAATACTGAATTTATTCCTAAGAATGCATTCTTCTTCAGCTAAAAGGAACTACACTTACGGAAATACTAACATCTCCTCAATTTAATTCACGTGGTTCGGAATATAAACCGAACAGATACTTTGCTGTGTTCCTCTCTGCATGCAGACTTTTTATTTGGTTATTGGTAACCTATTTTAAGGCGGAGACCTGGCAGAAACGTTAGCGAAATGCTTAGCGATATTTCGTCTGTCTTTATGTTCTGAGTTCAAATTCCGTCGAGGTCGACTTTGCATCTCATCCGTTCGAGGTCGGTAAATTAAGTATCAGTTATGTACTGGGGTTGGTCTAATGGACTGGCTCCCTCCCTCAAAATTTCGGGCCTTGTTTCTAGAATAGAAAAAAGATCATATTTTAAGGCAGCGAGCTGGCAGTATCGTTAACACGTTGGACGAAATGCTCAGCGGTATTTCGTCTGCCGCTACGTTCTGAGTTCAAATTCCGCCAATGTCGACTTTGCCGTTCATCCTTTCGGGGTCGATTAAATAAGTACCAGTTACACACTGGGGTCGATATAATCGACTTAATCCGTTTGTCTGTCCTTGTTTGTCCTCTCTGTGTTTAGCCCCATGTGGGTAGTAAAGAAATAGGTATTTCGCCTATTGCCCCGTTCTGAGTTCAAATTTCGCCATGGTCGACTTTGTCTTTCATCCTTTCGGGGTCGATAAAATAAGTATCAGTTACGCATCGAGGTCGAGGTAATCGGCTCCTCCCCTCCCCTAAAATTGCTATTCTTGTGGAAAAACATGAAGCCAGTATTAGTAATATATTTCAACTCCTTGCTTGTCCTGTGTTTCACATGTGATACACAGGATATATTTCCCTGATGTCCATGAATCGTGTACGATGCACATTCTCATTTTTTATTTCTCAACCATCAGAGTAACTTGGGAATTATGAAAGGAAAGCTTTGTATTAGTACAGAGAGCGTATGAAACAAGAGCTCACTACAAGGCAGAAGACAAGCATGGACATTTAGGGTAAGCTTCTGAAAATGCTTGGACTACACAAGGAGTTGATAGAGCTGTAAAGCTTCTTAGATGTCAATGGAATTATAATAGATTAAACCCTTTGCTTATTCTGTGTATCCCATGTGATGCACAAGACATTTCTCTGATGTCCAATCATCGTATGATACGCATTACCTTTTTTTCTTTTCAATCATCAGAGTAACTTGGGACTGAGGAAAAGAAGGCTTTATCTTACTCGGAACTTGTGAATCAAGGGTTCATTACACGTCTGAAAAGAAGCATGGACGCTTAGGGAAGACTTCTGAAAATTCTTGGAACATATAAGGGGTTATTATCGCTATAAAACTTTCTCAATGAAATTATTCTAGATAAAACCTTTTGCCTGTCCTGGGTATCACGTGGGACACATGAGACGTTTCCCTGGTGACCACGCATCATATGTTACGCACTCCCATTTTTTTTTCTTAACCACCCGTATAACTTCGGTGTTAGGGAAGCTTAATTTTGCTCAGAGCGTATAGAACAAGGGCTAACTAAATGTCTGAAATCAAGCGTTGACATTGGGGATAAATTGATGAAACTTCTTCGGTCAGGCAAAGGGTTAAAAACCAATCATAAACGAACAATCTTTTTCTCTCTCGAAAATATGTCTTCATAATCTTCATCCTTGCTAATAATGTTGTATTCTTCGCTTTGTCTGTCTCTGTCTTTCTCGTAAGGTTTCGAATAAACCTTTTCTAGCATGTCGGACAAAATGTTTAGCAATATTTCTTCCGGCTTTACATTCTGAGTTCAAATTCCACCCAGGGCGACTTCGCTGGTGATTCTTTACTAGACTGACTACGCTTTCCCTTGAGCTACCTTTTAAAACTGTAATTGGAAAGCAAGAATACAAAATAAAAATAAACGATTTTCTGAGGGAATTACTTAAGTTCGAACTCTAATCTGATAAGCAACATTTGTTTTCTTTTTCTTTTTTTACTGCATTCTAATCTTATATTTTTAATCCCCGTGCTTAACTCGGAAAACTAGTAGACTCGTCAGCATGTCGAACAACATGCTTAGCAACATATCTTCCGGCTTTACATTCTGAGTTAAAATTCCGCTTAGGGCGACTTCGTTCATCATCGTTTCAGTAAATAAAATTTAAGTTACCAGTCAAATACTGGGGGTTGATGTATTCAACTTCCCCATCTCTCAAAATCTGCTGAACTTGTGTCAGGATTAAAATTATTCGCTGTGCGTGGTCTTACTTACTGTTCCTCATTTCATCTTCCGTTGTTCTTTGGAAAATGTTAACTTTTAAAACCAAAATTAAGCTTTTCATGACTGGATTGTGAGATTTAACCAGGATTTAATCCTCAACACGGGTTTCATCAAATGTGGTCGATTCTTTGACGGCTTAACTGTTCCGGATATTCTTAGAAATCTTCAGAAGCAAACGTAAACGGGATTACCGTAATTTTAGAAATGTAATTGCAAAGTAAATGATTCCATCTGGGGCCATACGTTGACTCTAAAACAATTACGGCCAAGAACACACGGATCACCCCCCCCCACACACACACAGTTAACTTCACTGAAACATCATTATTTTGGATCAAAAACTGTGTCGCACCGACTGCGACCTGGGCACTGGCACAAACGTATCGAAAATTAATTTGAAATAGGCTGTACTAGATGCCTGGCTCAATGGTTAGAACACCGGGCTCACAATCATGAGGTAATGAGTTCAATTCTCGGATTGGTCTGTGTGTTGTGTTCTTGAGCAAGATACTTTATTTCACATTGCTCCAGTTCAGAAATGAGTTGCAATGTCATAGATACCAAGCTGTATTGGCCCCTTTACCTTTCCCTTGGATAACATCAGTGGCGTGGAAAGGAGGGGAGGCTGGTAAGCATGGGCGATTGCTGGTCTTCCATAAACAGTCTTGCCCGGACCTGTGTCTCGGGAGGGGAACTTTCTCGGTGCAATCTCATGGTCAGTCATGACAGAAGGGAATCTACTTTTTTGCCTGTGTTAGTTTGTTTCCTAATAATTTTTTAAAATATATAATAGTACCATATGTCACATCTATAAAATAGTTTACTATCAAAAGACTATGTTGAGTAGTTCTAAGGGTCCCTCTCTAACAATGGTAAATCTTCGGCTAATTTGAGATGTAAAACAAAACGGGGATACGAGTTGATATTGCGAAGACTGAAACATTGGTTCGACGGCGAGACATTCTTGAGTCTGATGCTTATTCTATCAGTCTCATTTCTGACAAACAGCTAAAAGGACGTAAACAAACCAACACCAGTTATCAAGTGATGATACGCCTGCACATGGCTTCCGTCTACCGAATTCACTCGTGTGTTATTGTTCGGACGGAGCTATATTAGTAAAGATTACCAGAGGTACCGCGCACTGGGATTGAATGTGAAACCTCGCCTTTGCTAGGGTGAACTTCTGTAAGCATTCAGCTATTTTTTGCGCCTCTGTATTGCTTTTCTTTTAAACTATACATCTTCCCCACTCAGTGTTGGCCTCTGGTAGGCAATAAAGAATTTAAACTATACATCCTCCGTTTTCTTTTTCAACGGCAGTTTTTCAATTGTAAAACTACATATTCCTCAAAGTTCGTACTACAAATACTTCGGCCATTTACCCCTCCAAGAATACACACACACCAAAATAAATAAACCTGCATACACGACAGGCAGGGTAAAAGAAAGAAAAGAAAAACAGCATCCTTGTCTTAGAAAATGGAATGCGCCACTGATTGGCTCCGTTGGTAACTTTTAACTAACGACGCTATTATTCACAAATGCATGGTATTGATTAAGTAGAAATTAATATTAACGCTTAGATATTAGGCAGATGGAAAACTAACCTTTTAATTTCGAAATATTGAAATTAACTTGTTGGGAAAAGAGAAAGATATGAAATAAAATGTATTTATATACTACTTATTTTTAAATGCTCTGATACCTAATAATAATAATAATAAAAAAATATATGTATATATACGAGGGGATATTCATTCAAGATTTCCGCTGACCCGCTTCCGGTTATTGCAAGAAACGGAATTTTTACAGATATAATTATACATGTCCGTACATGTCACATTGTAAATTGCAGCTTTCCCCTCGTATTCTTTTCTCTTTTACAACTGCTTAAGTGGACTAACGTCTCATAATGGAGGCAGTTGAATGCAGATCAGTGATCAGGGTCTTATACTTGAACGGTCGTACACCAAAAGAGACTTTCGATGAGACGAAAGAAGTTGATGGTGACGGTTCACCATCGTACGACGTAGTCAAGCTCTGGCATCGCCAGTTCAAATGTGGTCGGACATCGGTGGAAACTGCTTCTATTCCTGGACGGCCACATTCTGCTATTGATGACGACACAATCCATAAAGCACACCACAATGTATTATGTTGTTCTGCTGCAGATACTGCGGGACGCCATCAAAGCAGAGAGGCGTGGCATGCTGACCAAAGGAGTCCATCTCCTCTAAGACAACGCCTCAGTTGACAATGTGCGTGTTGCCCAGATGAAAGCACACTCCTGCGGCGCCTATGAAATCCTTCATCCTTTCGAAATGTAACCACATGTGAATCGTTGGCGATTTTTTCTCTCCGTCCTCTTTTTGACTTAGACTTGCCTCTGTCCTCTGTTTCTGAAGAAGAGCTTTGCTCGAAACGTAAAACCACCTTGCTTTCCTTTCCTGAGTATCTGCTAATAATTTGCATGTAACACGTACCCGCGTTGTTTTTTTTCTTGTGTTTGTTCTTTTTTTATAGTTTATATATATATATGTGTGTGTGTGTGTGTTTGTTCCCCGGCATCGCTTTACAACCAATGTTGGCGTGTTTATGTCTCTGTAACTTTGCGGTTCGGGGAAAAGGAACCGATAGAATAAGTACTAGGCTTACAAAGAATAAGTCCTGGGGTCGATTTGTTCCACTAAAGGTGGTACTCCAACATGGCCGCAGTCAAATGACTGAAACAAGTTAAAGAATAAAAGAAGGGTAAAATTAATTAATTAATTAGTACTTAATAATTCTACCAAGTAGTGATCAGTATGTTAAAAGGACCATTTAAGGTAATCTTAAACATTACTTTATATAATTATGAGTATAATTATAATTAGGGTTCAGCAAAAAAGTTTGCTTCGGCACATACCGAACTTTTAGAAATAGCAGCCATATATATATATTCTTTGGAAGCGGATGTTGATATTTTTAAATTCAAAAATATAACATCTTTTACAAAGCCATATATTCTAAATTTAGTTTTTGGTATAAATTACGCAGGAACTTGACAAATTTCTTTTAAGTGAACACTTTCGATTGGGTTACATAATTTCCAACGCTTGCAATTTCGTTATTATTCATATCTCGAAGAAAACAAATGAATCCAATTTTAATCACCAGCATGTAAAACTACATAACAAGAACATTTTTTTGAAATAATGTAGTGAAATTTTGAAAAACTTTAAGTGGTTGGAAGAACTCTACCAAGATCCCAAGTGATAGGTTCTGTTTTACTGTTTATAATTTGTTAACACGCGAAAAATTGATCACTTCCAATGAAAGGACCTCCTTAGATTCTTTTGGCTCCAATCACACTCAACTAAATAAGCTATCAAGGATGAAAGAATAATTTTGAGAAGGATGGGGCAAACGCAGGTGGATACAACGACAGGTAGTCATCCTTGTTAGATTAGGGGCTTAAAAGAAAGAGATAAATGATGAAATTGCTGAGTATTAGGAATAAAATGGGGAGAAATGAACTGGGGAGCTGTGATGAGATAAAGGTTTTGGAATGAGGTTGTTTCAGAGAATAGAGGGCGATAGAAAACCTGGTGGTTAAAATGTGTCGATGTAAATTTAAGGTGTCTGGAAAGCCACCGGAAGTTGAAGCGTTTTAACTGCGTGGGGGTGGGGTTGAAGAAGTTTAGAGTTAAAAAGTGCTGAGGATGTCGCTGCTTTTCTGGCTGATACTATCTAGGTCAATCTTGACGGTACAGACTTAGTACCTCCACTAACATAACCGCCACCGCCGCCACACAACTGAAAAATATCCTTAATATCAGCAACACTAACAACAAAGATAATACCATCACTACCACCATCACCACAATAACAAACAGCAATACAACTCACGGCACTACCACTGTCACAACCGCCTCTAACAATACCAAGAACAAAAATAATGGTTCCAAATTTTGGCACAAGGTCAACAGTTTTTGAGGGAAGGAGAAGTGTATTGCATTGACCCCAGCACTTTACTGGTACTTATTTTATCGACCCCTAAAGCATGAACGGTAAAGCCGACCACGTAGTGAAACGCCGTGAAGCATTTTGTCCGATCGCAACAAGCGGTTACAGTTAATCTGGACTTATCACAAGGAGAAAGGAAAAGATAATGATCTTGTCAATTTTAGGGAATTTACAGTCAACCCTCGTCGAGCGTTTACTGTATGTATGCATGCGTGCATGCATACATGTATGTATGTATGTATGTATGTATGTATGTATGTATGTATGTGTGTTTGTGTGTGTGTGTGTGTGTGTGTGTGTGTGTGTGTGTGCGTGCGTGCGTGCGTGCAGATTTGTATGTTTTGTTTTGTGTATGTCTTCCCATCCATACATATACTCGCATATCTAAACATGCTCATATATACTTGAATGATAAACTTCTGAAATTTTTTACAAACTTATACAGTTCCAGTGATGGATTGGATCTGTAGTCTTCGAATCAGCTTTTTCTTTTCTGATTTTGAGAAGCGTAATTTCTCAAGATTGGTATTTAGGCAATGTGTTACATATCCCAGGGTCCCAATAATTACAGATATAAACCTAAACTTGTAATCTGGATAGAGTAGATGCAGATTTCTCAATAGTTCGGCGTAGGTATTTTCTTTTTCACTAATCTTCAGCTTAATATTAACATCCGCTGGGCAGCTAATTTCCACGAGTGTGCACATATTCTCTTCTCTTTATCCCAAATCATTATGTCAGGTCTATTGTGTTTACATATTATTAAAGTCTTCACATATACATTCCAATAGTACTCCTTTTTAATGTGAGTGTCTATGGCTTCTACCATATTGTGTGTTCTTATTTCTTTGTCTTCGGGGTTATCATTTCGACAGATCTCGTTATACAGTTTCCAAGCCCCAACATCATGTCACATCGATCGATAATACCTTGATGATACTACGTATGTATTATACGTGCGTGTGTCTACTTCGCCGCCAGCTCCGCTCGGCAACCGGTGTTGTATATATATTTCTTTACTACCCACAAGGGGCTAAACATAGAGGGGACAAACAAGGACAGACAAACGGATTAAGTCGATTACATCGACCCCAGTGGGTAACTGGTACTTAATTTATCAACCCCGAAAGGATGAAAGGCAAAGTCGACCTCGGCGGAATTTGAACTCACAACGTAACGACAGACGAAATACCGGCAAGCATTTCGCCCGGCGCGCTAACGTTTCTGCCAGCTCGCCGCCTTTTCTGCCAGCTCATGTCTACGTAACTTTGCGATAAGGCAAAAAAAAAACGGTTTTAAAATGTCCTGGGTTCGATGTGTTCGACCAAACCCTTCACAGCAGTGCTCCAGCATGGCTGCAGTGCGACGTCTGAAAGAAAATAATTAAAAGATATTAAAAAAAAGCGATGTAAACTCTGCTTTGACTATTATCAATCGATGTTAGAATTACTTCGTTCAAAGTTTCTGATACTCAGCCAACATGCAAATAGATTGGATAGAATATTTTCGTAGGGATCAGGAATGCAGGTTTTGCAGGGTTTTAGAAGTAGAACAGTTGGAGGGTTGTTCTATGCTGCTTCATAGACATCGTCGTCGTTATTGTGCTGCTGGTGGTTGTTGTATTTGTAGTCCTCGTCATTGCCGTAGTGATTGGCAGTCGTCGTGGCAGCAGTGAGGGTGGTCGCTGTAGAGGTGGCAGCGGTGGTTGTGGTGGTTGTGGTGGTGGTGGTGGTGGTGGTGTGGCGGTGGTTGTTAGCCAATTGTGTAATGGAAATTAATATTAGTTAATTACAAGAGTAAGACGTTGTTGTTGGCGCTCTGTCCTCAGGCAGTATGACTATTCATCGTGTATTGATTGCGAATCTTGGAAGGTATTCTTTGTCCGACGAAGCAGCAGAGGTTAGACGGCGGGGGAGGGGTGGAGGGAAAGAGAGCGAGGGAGTGAGACTCACATGCATAAATGCATGAACAGGTACAGACACACACATGTAGGCATGGGTCCGTATATGTGTATAATATCCATGATACGGAAGTGATATTTGAAATACATTTCGATTAAGTAGTTTATATAATTACGAATGTATATATATACATCCGTTTCTGCGCTCCTCTCAACATTTCTCTGTATCTACCAAACTACCAACCTATCTAACCTCTCGTGTGTCTATCTATCTATTTATCTATCTATCTATCTATCTATCTATCTATCTATCTATCTATCTATCTATCTATCTATCTATCTATCTATCTATCTATCTATCTATCTGTCTATCTATCTATTTATCTAACTATCTATCTATCTATCTATCTATCTATCTATCTGTCTGTCTGTCTGTTTGTCTGTTTGTCTGTTTGTCTGTCTGTCTGTCTATCTATCTATCTATCTATCTATCTATCTATCTATCTATTTACCTATCTATCTATCTATCGATTTGTCTGTCTGTCTGTCTATGTATGTATGTATCTATCTAACTATCTGTTTGAAGAAGGCTATAGCTGAATATATGTGAGTGTAGATATATATGTATATATATATATATATATATATTATATATATATATATGTATATGCACACATATACATATTTATATATATGATACATACTCATATAAGTATATATATATATACTTATGTAAGGGTATATATATATATATATATATATATATATATATATATATATATATATACATCAATCTATGTGTATGTCAGTGTGTGTATGTATGTATGTATGTAAATATGTATATACGTATATATGTACACACACACACATTTATATATACATGTGCGCGTGTACCTTCCTTCGAACCTTCGACAGGTGTCTTTTATCTTTCACCCCTACGACTTTCAATCTTTGGACTGCGGCCATACTGGGGCACCTCCTTGATGAGCTTTAGTCGAACGAATCTATCCCACTACATATTATTTTCTTAAGGCGGTGATGTATTTTCTTGGTCATTTTTACCGAATCGCTATGTTAGAGGGATGGAAATACGCTAGTACCGGCTGTCAACACACACACACACACAAACAGACATCCATACATATATATATATATACATATATATATATATGCAACAAGCTTCTTTCAGTTTCCGTCTACCAAATCCGCTTAAGGCTTTGGTCAGCCCGAAACTTTAGTAGAAATTATTAGCTCAAGGTGGTTCCCCAGTGGGACTGAACCTGCAACTATATGGCTGGAAAGCAAGCTCTTTACCACGCAGCCACACATACTACAGACTACTAATAACTATTGCCAATGAATGCATTAAGAGTGAACTCGGTCGACGGAAAATATGAAGCGGGCCGCTGTGTGTCTCTCTCTCACATTGATGCTTGACCACTGGTTTTGGTTTGTTTATCTTGCTGTGACTTAGCTGTTCGTCAGAAAACAGCCCGATGGAATAAGTACCAAATTTAAGTAAGAACTGGGGTCGATTTATTCGACACCCTTACAAGGCTTCACTCCAATGCGTGAAGTATGTAAGAGAGAATATGTGTGTGTGAGTGTGTGTGTATTATACTACCTTATCTATCTGTCAATCTGTCTGTCTATGGATCTATCTACCTATCTATCTACCTGTCTATCTACCTATCGATCTATCTATCTACCTACCTACCTATCTATCTATCTATCTATCTATCTATCTATCTATCTATCTATCTATCTATCTATCTATCTATCTATCTATCTATCTATCTATCTATCTATCTATGTTTTAGTCACCTGATGAGACACCTGACTTTTCATGATGTAAATGAATTATTCATCAATAGAAAAGGGTCAAAATGGGTCTGAAATAGCTGTTCTAGATACTTAACGTGTTCTTATTTGATACACACACACACACACACACACATATATATATATATAAAGCTTCACGAACATTATTAGACATTCAAACACGCATATATGTGTAATGCTTATATATATATAAGTGTATGTATGTATACATATAGATAAATACACTCATATACATAGGTACATGTTTGTATCGTTGTTAGTACATTGGCAGCGATCGTTGATGTCGTACACTTTATTATTATTAATATTATTATTGTTATTATTATTATTATTATTATTATTATTATTATTATTATTATTATTATTATTATTATTTGTAGTAGTAGTAGTAGTAGTAGTAGTAGTAGTAGTAGTAGTAGTAGTAGTAGTAGTAGTAGTGGCAGCAGCAAGACAACAGTTGTTTTGCGTTTACCAATATTATTTAATTAGTCTGTCTTCGTTCCTTTTACTACCGTTGTTGATATTTACGACACGTTACATTTGCTGTTCTTTCGTCCATTTGGTTTTTCCAGTATATATATTTTGCTTATTTTCCCCCTTTTTTGTCTTTTAACTGTTTTATACCTTTATTTCTTATGTTATTGGTTCCTGTTAGTTTTCATATAAACACACATTATTTGTTACAAGAAAAATCCCACACTATCCGCAAACACTGCACTACAAATTTCTCCCATGCGCCACATATACAAACCAGAAAACTTTAATTAAATAGACCGTGTTATCCTATGTCATTCCACCTTTAACACGGTAACTTAGTAAATCAACTCAAATTAAACAAATTTAGGGGGTGACGACGGGGCGCTGAACATACACTACTCGTTAGGTGTTTCCAGAGAAGCACAAACACACACGCATGTACGTATTTGAACGGACGTGTATGTCTGTCTGTCTCTGTGTGTGTATCTCTATATGTATGTATGTATACATATATATATATATAGGCATGTATGTCTATGTCTACACATACATACATATATATTATATATATGTATGAACATATATATGTGTATATATATATACATATATATACATTCACATACATATATATACACACGCTTCTATATACATGTATGATATATATTTATCTATATACGTATGTATATATATATATTTAACATACAGTCGTGTAAAAATATACTCATATATATATATATATATATATATATATATATATATATATATATATATGAATACACACACGCACGCACACATGTGTGCATGCACATACACATATACATAAGTATATATATATATATATATATAAATATGCAGAGAGAATATGGACATGTATATAGATTTGTGTGTTTCTATAATGTATGGATAACGTATGAATGTATGTATATACGTATGTGTGTGTTTGTGTGTGTATGTGTGTGTGGGCGTGTGAGTGTGTGTGTGAATGGGTGAGTCTATTCCATGTCAGAGGAAGTGCCTTTGTGCCATTTCAAGAAGCGTAACCTAGCACTGCGACATAGATATATCGACAAAACATAGGACCAATGTGGTCGATATGATTATCTAAACCATTGAAACTCTGCCCCAGCATGGCCAGTGTCAGATGCCCGAAACTAGCAAATTATTTGTGTATGGAGATGCACATACATTTGCGAATTTATATATGTACATATGGATATACGTGCACATGAGTATGTGTGTGAGTGTGTGAATATATATATATATATATATATATATATAGGAGTGGCAAGTGACTTGCTTTCCGAGCATGCGTGTATCTGTGGTTTCTTTACAGTGAGAGGAGTCTTGATACTGGTGTGCAGTGTCGTGAATTATTGAACTAGTGAAGCGCAACTGCAAGGTAAAGCATTCGTTTTTTGGAGGAGGGGATTCAGTGGGGGTTTGTTGTTTTGTGTTTATTTTTCTTCCAACAAGAAATCTCTACCGGATCCCGGGCATTTGTCTGCCTGTAGTTGCGCTTAGTGTCTCACTTACCGCTGAGAAGTGTGTTTTGGGG
The DNA here is from genome assembly GCF_006345805.1 of Octopus sinensis. Lineage (NCBI taxonomy): Eukaryota > Metazoa > Mollusca > Cephalopoda > Octopoda > Octopodidae > Octopus > Octopus sinensis. The sequence goes on from NW_021832861.1 coordinate 99,495, forward strand.
CCGTATCCCGCCTCCAAAAATTGTGGAATTTTTTTCACCAATTATTGGTGAAATTTGTGGATCTATGTTCCTGTTGCTATTTGGAGTACTAGTTGGCCACAGAGTTGTGGTCGCTGTGTTCCTGAACTGTGTGCTGTTTTTCTTGAACTATTTTCTTTCCTTCTACCTTCTTTTTTGTCTCTTTTTCTGACTTTCTTTTGAACTTTTTCATCTAAAAAACATGGCGAAGAAACTAGACACTGTGTTGGAGTGGGAGATTGTCCCACCCAAAGAGTGGGTGAAAGACTTGGAAGAGAGGACGGTGGTGTTGAGGACACCATCACCGTTTACAAGAAAATTGAAATAGTTGGCAGAGTGTCTGCCAATCAAAAAATTTATTTCCAGGGTGCCAAATATGCAACCGTGTGGTTGCTGTTTAACACCCCCGAGGAGGCTCGCAGGTTTGTCAGCCAGCCCTTGGAAGGGCAAGAGATTCTGTTTCTTCGCACATTTTGCGGGAAGTTAACAAGAGCTTGGATCTGCGGGTTGCCACATGGAATGAAACCCAAGTGAATTGAAGATACTATCCGCCGGGGTTTGGGTGGCAGCGGATCCAAGCTGCTAAATATGAAAATGTTTCCGGCAGCTTTTGCAAAAGCTGCTTTGACTTTTTGCCGATAGGCAAAGATTAACATTGAACTCTGTTGTGCATGCGCACTAAGTTTTAACGTTCTAGCTCACTTCCGCTGTTTACACTAGTGCTTGGAAGGAAGGTGTGTAGCGTGTGATCGTCGCATTGACCATGACAGAGAAAGTTTTCATGGCATAACTACACAGAGGCCTGCGCAAAGTTGCAGAAAGTATTTGGAGAGGAGTGTATGAACCGCTCACAAGTGTACGAGCGTTTCAGACGTTTCCAAGATGGCCGAAAAAATGTCGATATTGACGAAAGTTCTGGGAGACCTGCAACTAGCAGAACTGAGAAAAACCTCGCATATTTAAGTCCAGTTGTGAAAGGAAATCGTCGGATCACCATCCGTGAGTTATGAGAGGATGTGCAGATTCTTTACGGTTCAGATCAGTTCATTATCACTGAAGATCTGGATATGAGACGCGTATTTGTCAAGTTTGTTACAAAGCTGCTTTGAACTGACCAAAAAAGACTCGGGTTTCTGTTGCACAAGATTTCCTTGATTGTGCCGAGAGTTATGGAAAGTTTTTGAAAACTTTGCGTAGGTCTCTGAGCAGGTATCGCCAAGCGTTTTTGCAAAATTTGGGACATATTCTCTGTTCAGTTCTCTCTGTGATGCTCGTTGCGACAATCACACGCTACACACGTTCCTTACAAGCAATTCTGTAAACAGCAGAAGAGAAATAAATACGTTGAAACTTAGTGCGCATGCATAGCAGAATTCATGGTGAATCTGTGCCAAGCGGCTTTACCCTGCGTGCTTTAGCTTCGTTACTATGGCAACAATCCGGATACTTATTGATCAGACCACGTATAATAAGATCGACACACAGACACCAGTTCAGTGTCACACACATACAGAGCTATACATACACGAACGCACACACTAACAATAACAGAGGGGGAAAGCTACACACATTAACATGAACACGCACACACACGCTCACAAACGTAAGCACATACATACATACATGCACACACACACATGCGTTCACAACAACAACAAATACACACACATTTATCACAGAATCTAGTCTTTACTATGCACCCCCCCCCCCACTAGGCCACAAAACATAAAAAAAGCACGAAGAAAACGTAAACATATCACGAATTTAAAACAAAACACGCGAATAAACAAAAACATAAACAAATTAACTAATAAATAACGTAAGAAACACCAAAGGAAAATAAAACAACAACAAAAAATATACAAATTAATATAAATAAAACGCTCAGCAAGATGTATACACGCACAAGACCTCTTCAGAATTGTCACTATGTATACACACACACACACACGGACACACACACACACACATGCACGCACACACATGCACACACACACATGCACACACACACACAAACACATACACATATGCACACACACACATACGCACACACACACGCACATGCGCACACATATGCACACACACACATGCACACACACAAACACACACACACATGCACACACACACACACAAACACACATTAACACACACACACACATGCACACACACACACGCGCACACAGACGCACATGCGTACACACATACACAGTCATGCACACACAAACACACAAACACACATGCACACACAGAGACATGCTCGCACACACATGCACGCACACACGCACGCACACACACACATGCACATACACACACACAAATGCACACACACACACACACACACACACAGACATGAACGCACAAGACAAGAAGCTTTGCAGAGTTGTCTCTCCTTTGTTGTCTGCCGCAAAATCTTCGTTCCTCTCCAAACATTTGCATTGCTTTTAAATCTCGTAAAAGTGTTTTATAAGCAGACATTTATTGTCACCATCTACGCTTCGAGTCCTCATTAACAACATGGCGGTTTATGTATTATATAAAGCTTTCCCTCGCTTTTTCTTTATCTCTTCCTCTCTCTCTCTCTCTCTCTCTCTCTCTCTCTCTCTTTCTCCCTCTCTGTCTGTCTCTCTCTTTCTTTATCACAAATCATATTATATAACAATTATTATTATTATTATTATTATTATTATTATTGTTATTATTGTTATTATTGTTATTATTATTATTATTATTATTATTATTACTATAATTATTATTATTATTATTGTTGTTGTTTTTATCTGTCGGGCGGTGAGCTGGCAGAACCATTAGCAAAATGCTTGATAGCATTTCACCCGTGTTTACGTTGTGAGTTCAAAATCCGCCGGAGTCGACTTTGCCTTTCATCTTTTCGGTGTCGATAAAATAAATTTCTCTTGGCCATTAGTTTCAATGTAATCGACTTGACCCTTGCCCCGATATTGCTAGCATTGTGACAAAATTTGAAACTATTATTATCATTCTATGTTTGACATTTGTTTTACATTTGTACAAGTTGGCTCCAAGTCTCACCCAGAGACCTCAAGAGACAACAGCTTGGAATTTCGTGATGTTGTTATGCCTAGTGTGCCATATATTTGGTTTTGTATTTAGTGTTGTACTAGTGAATGTCAAAAAGAAAAAAACCCCGAAAACTATGATTTTGTTTTAAAACTTGAGATTACATAGAAAGTATTTTGCGTAGGATATGAGCAGTTCCCATGAGCACTATCTTTTGAATTTCTGCCATTTTGGGGTTTCCTGGTATCTGAGTTAGGTAGCGATCAGCCCCTTTTGCTATCATTCCCAGGGCACCTATGACAACAGGTATTGTTTTAGTCTTCAGGTTCCACATTTTGCTGATTTATATTTCAAGATCTTTATATTTGCTCAGTTTTTGGTAGGTCTTGACAGATACGTTTATATCGATAGGGACATTCATATCAATGAGGAGGCATGTTCTTTGTCTGAAGTCTTTCAATATGATGTCTGGCCTATTTGCATCTATCTTCTGTCAGTTTGAATGGGGAAGCTCCAGAGGAGTGAGATGTGGTCATTTTCAAGCACTGGAGGTGGTTTGTGTTCCCACCAGTTTTTTTTCATGGGGCAAATCCAGGTTTTTTCAGATTACCCAGTGGATATATTGTGCAGCTCCATCATGCCTGTTGAGATACTCTGTAGGCGCTAGAAGACTGCACTTGGAGACAACATGATCAATGGTTTCATTTTGTTGTTGACATACACGACATGTTGGGCTACTGCCTGGTAGTTGGCCTGGTAGTTCCTTGTTGGTAGATAAGATGCTACCGAGTTTGACTTCGCCTTTCATCCCTTCGGGAATGATAAAATTAATACCAGTCAAATATTGGGGTGTCAATGTCATCAACTTTCCCTCTCTTTAAAAATTGCTGGCGGTGTTGATAAATTTGAAATCATTTAAGGCGGTGAGTGTCAGAACCGGAAGCACTGCAGACCCAACGCTTAGTGGCATTTCGTCTGTCTTTGGTTGCTGAGTTCTAATTCCGCCAAGGTCGACTTTGCCCTTCATCCTTCGGGGTTGATGAAATAAATACTAGTTGAATACGGGGTGGATGTAATTTTGCCCAAAATTTAAGGCGTTCTGCCTATAGTAGAAAGGTTGTTGTTGTTATTATTATTATTGTTGTTGTTGTTGTTGTTGTTGTTGTTGAGTGAGAGAGAGCAGTGCATGCCCTCGAAGTGACACTGGAGCAAAATATACGAAGCCCAGTATACCCCGTCATGATTACACGTCCGATAAGGCTACACCAGGCACATGCATTACAACCATATGCGCGCGACATAATGCTCTCATATCAAGATAAACAGCGCATGACCTTGCGGGTGGAGCCCAGTTGGAATTTTCTTCACATCCAGTAACCCATTCCGCCCTGAATAAGGACTGTTTCAGAGTGTTGAACGAAACACCCATGTTTCCAGAGGTGAATTATTGAAACCCCAAAGAATAATTCCTTTCAACACATGGCTATGATGCTCCCCCATTATTATTATGCATTTATGTGTGTGTGTGTGTATATGTGCATGGTTGTACCTTGAAATGATCCTTTTCTTACCAATGAAAATACACGCACTGGTCATATTTCCCCTCTGTTTTTATTTTTATTATTATTATTGTTGTTGTTGTTGTTGTTGTTATTATTTTTATTCAAGTACAAACTAAGCAACCAATTATTTGCTGAAACGTTTCGCCACACTCCAGGCGTTAGCCTGTAACCTTATTGATGACGTGTTTCTAATTACTCGACTCTTGAGAGCAGATACGTTTATTCCATCGATAAGGTTGTGATGAAAGGACCCATTCAAACTTAAATCCTAGATACAGCTGCTTAAATAAGATGAAGATCCTTCGATGGTCGATAAAATAAAGTACCAACCCCTGTGTCGGCTAAATTCGTTTTTATCGAACCTGAACAAACGAAAAGCTAAGTTCGTTCCGGTGCGATTACAATTGAAAATATAAGAAGTTGACAAAAACGCCAGGCTCTATTTTCTCTGTCTGTCTGTCTCTGTTCTTCTCTCTCTCTCTCCCCTCTCTCTTACCCACTCTCTCTTTGTACACACAAACACGCAAACATATTATACACATACACACACACACACTCATGCGCGCACAAACCCACACACCAGTACACACACACGTGCGCGCACGTGATTCGTTTCTTTGGCAGTATGTGGTTCTGAGTGAGAACTGGCTGCTATTTCTAACAGGTTCTGGAACCTCTTTCATCAGATTCTGATTTTGTGTAGAATGAGTGAAATTTGACTTATTCTTCTAGCAGAGCATAGGTCCGCCAACGATTAACGTAGTTCTGTGGCTTCAGTGTGTGTCTTGACTACTATTTCTAGCAGTGAACGATATTACACAGTTTACGAATAACGTTTCTTACCCAACGCTGATCGAACCTGGATCTTTCCGCTTTGCCTCTTCCCGCGCTAACCATTCTGCCATGTCTCGTAGATAAAAGTTTTACGAGAAAATAAATAAAAAGAAATTAATTAAAATGGCTGACGGGTTTCATCGTAAATTTGTTGTTGCCATTATTGTTATTGTTGCTTTTGTTGTTGTTGTTGGTGGTGGTGATGGCAACGGTGGTATTGATGTATGTTCTGCTACATGTGGTAGTGGTGGTGGTCGTGGTTTTGGAACTGGTATTAGTGGCGCTCTAGGTGTTGTCGTTGTTGTTGTTGTTGTTGGTGGTGGTGGTGTTAGCGGTGCAGGTGAAGGTCGTCGAAATGGCGGTGATGTTGGTGGTAGCGGTGGTGGGGATGGTGGAAGTGGTGTTGGTGGTGAGGGGGTGTCGGTGATGGTGGTGATGGCGATGGTAAAGGTTATGGGGATGCTGGTACTGGCGTTGTTCATGTTCATTGTGGTGGTGGTGGCGACGCAGGTCGTGGCGGTGGGGGTGTTGTGGTTATGATGGTGGCTGTGTGGTGGTAGTTGCGAAGAGTGAAAAGGTGATGGTGCGAGTAATGTTGATGTTGATGTTGCAGTACTTTCTGTGTATTTAGCATGTTGAGAAAGAAAGACAGAGAAGTTGAGAAAGAGAGAGAGAGGAATACAGGCGACAGACAGACACATATACGGAAAGAGGGAGGGGAGAGAGAGAAACAGAGAGAGAGAGAGAGGGGAGAGACGGAGGGAAGGAGAACGATGGAGAGAGAAAGAGGGATATATAAACGGAGAGAGAGGGAAATAAACGCAAAGAGAGAGAGAAAGATAAACACAAAGTGCTAGGGAGAAGATGAGGGAGGGAGAGAGGAAGAGAAGGGAAGAGAGTGGGAGAGAGGGCGAGAAAGGGAAGGAAGATAGGGGAAGAGAAAGGGAGAGGGAAGAGAGAGAGAGGAGGTGAGGATGAAAGAAGGGAGAAACAGAGAGAGAGAGAGAGAGACAAAGGAGGGAGAAAGATGGAGAGAAAGAAGGAAAGAGAGACGGAGAGAGAGAGGAGGGATATATTGAGAGAGATAGGAGGAGAGAGGGGGTGAGAGAAGCGAGAAAGAGACAGACACAAATATATAAAGGGAGATATTAGAGGGAGAGAGAAAGGGAGATAGAGAGCGTGGGAGTGGCAATTGACACCCCAGTAGTTAACTGGTACTTTATTGACATCGAAAGCAATAAGGGCAAAGTCGATTCTAGGGTGGAGGTGGACTTGTATTCAGAGGGGAGATGGTGGGGAACGAAGCAACCAAAGGCTCAGTATTTGACAATCAACCGGCGTGGTGGCCGTGGTTATGGTTGTGATAGTGGTGGTGGTGGTGTGGTGGTGGTGGTGGAGATAGTTGTTGAGCATGACATTAAGAGGATTGCTGACACTGATGATGATGATGGTTGTGGTGGAGGTGGTCATGATGATGATGATGACGGTTGTGAAGATGATGATGATGGTGGTGGTTGTGATGATGATGATGACAACGACAGTTGTAATGATGATGATAGTAGTGGTGGTGGTGGTGGTGGTGCAGGTGATGAAAAAGGAGGCACATGTAAATGATGACAATGGTAATGTTGATGAGGACGATGATGGTGATAATGGTGATGGTGGGTGATATTATGATGTGCTGCCATCTCATCTCCACTCCCATACCACCACCACCACCACCACCACCACCAAAGTCTTCCCCTTCTGCTCCTTCTCGCCCCAACTGCATCATCCTCGTTTCCCGGGTTAATCGGTGGAAGCTGCGCCGTTGGTGAACATGGTATCCGTATCAGCTCTTTTCTTCTTTTTTGCCCTCTTCTTTTTATACATACTGCTGCTCACCTGGGAGACGCAACATCCCCACCACCACCACCAGCAACAACAATAACAGCAATGTTATCCTTATTATTATTAATGCTTGTCCATTGGCTCAGAAACCATTCATAACTACATGATCATCGAATATAATTCGGCGACGAGTTTTGCCATAAACCAACAGCAAACGTCCTCAACCATAACTCACCGCGCGCCTGGCATATATGCGCACATATATGTACATATATGCACACACATACATACACACGCACACTCACACATGCATTACACGCATGTACATCGTACGTACGCGCATGCACAAATACACATAGACACGCACACACACACATTCAAAACTTGCCAGCAAGCCAGTAGAACCAACCTCGGTTTTTAAGCACTATTTTCTAAACCTGAGAAAACCAACTAGGTGGACATCACAAATAAGCGTCCCCTTTTTTCCACCCCTTCCCACCCCCACTTAAATATATCACCGTCTCCTGGTGGGGTGGGGGGCGTTATCGCTCACTTTGGGAACCACTTTTCTATGTAGTCACTCTCTGTATTAAAAATAATAGCCAAAATTTTACTTGAATCACACCTAACCTATTTCTTTACTACCCACAAGGGGCTAAACACAGAGAGGACAAACAAGGACAGACAAACGGATTAAGTCGATTAGATCGACCCTAATGCGTAACTGGTACTTAATTTATCGACCCCGAAAGGATGAAAGGCAAAGTCGACCTTGGCGGAATTTGAACTCAGAACGTAGCAGCAGACGAAATACTGATAAGCATTCTGCCCGGCGTGCTAACGCTTCTGCCAGCTCCTCGCCGCCTTTTTGAATCACACCTAACCTATTTCTTTACTACCCACAAGGGGCTAAACACAGAGAGGACAAACAAGGACAGACAAACGGATTAAGTCGATTATATCGACCCCAATGCGTAATTGGTACTTAATTTATCGACCCCGAAAGGATGAAAGGCAAAGTCGATCTCGGCAGAATTTGAACTCAAAACGTAACGGCAGACGAAATACGGCTACGCATTTTGCCCGGCGTGCTAACGTTTCTGCCAGCTCCTCGCCGCCTTTTTGAATCATACCTAACCGTTTACGCTTACACCCGGAGAACGTAATATATGATATGACGCCAGCAATTTTAGATGGAGGGGTCAGTCGATAACGTCAATAAAAAGACATACGAAGACAGTGTTGCATGTGTCCAGATACGCTCCATTACATTGACTTTCCTAATGGTGGATGTCATTTTTATTGGATTTAAATTTTCATTCTAAATATTCAATTCTTTAAAGATTTAACGTTTCTTAGAATACGCAAACGTTGTAGAATATATTTATTGTTTGTAAATTTATAAATTATGTAAAAAAAAAAATCTTATGTGAATTATTTTGCATTGTTATATATGTTGTTATGTGTGTTTTATTTCTTTTTTTTTTTTTTACTTGTTTCAATCATTGGATAGCGGAACACCGGCTCGAAGGATTTAGTGGGAGAAATCATCACCAGTACTTATTATCATCATCATCACCGTCATTATTATTATTATTATTATTATTATTAAAGGCGGCGAGCTGGCAGAATCGTTAGCAGGCCGAGCGAAATGCTTAGCGGTATTTCGTCTGCCGATACGTTCTGAGTTCAAATTCCGCCGAGGTCGACTTTGCCTTCCATCCTTTCAGGGTCGATAAATTAAGTACCAGTTACGCTCTGGGGTCGACGTAATCGACGTAATCCCTTTGTCTGTCCTTGTTTTTCCCCTCTGTGTGTAGCCCCTTGTGGGCATTAAAGAAATAAGAATCGTTAACACGCCGGGTGAAATGCTTAACAGTATTTCTCCCGTTGCTCCGTTCTGAGTTCAAATTCCGCCGAGATTGACTTTGCCTTTCATCCTTTCGGGGTCGATAAAGTAAGTGCCAGTTGAACAATGGAGTCGTTGTAATACACTCATCCCCTCCCTTGGCAAAATTTGAAAACATTATTATTGTTGTTGGTGTTTTTATTATCGCTGTTGTTACTGCTGTTGTTGGCGGTGTCTGATACCTACGCTATCGGTCTTTTTTGTCGAACCACTAAGTTACGGGGAAGTAGACAAATCAGCAACATTTGTCAAGCGTTGATAGGAGTCAAAAGATGACGAAAACCTTTTCTAAACAGGCAACACTAATGGGTATTTTTTATTTTTTTATTGTCTTACTTCATATTTTCCAGATGACCGGTCGCTTGACTGTCGAGGGGCGAGCTAAGATTGCAGCACGCTATGAAGTGTGGAATTCCATTGTTTTGATTCAGAGATGGTGGCGTCCAACACTACGTCCGGAGACAATAAAATGTTGTCATGCAAAGCTGATGACCATGGGGCTCTGTGAACGATGCAAGAAGTGGCCCTCCATCCACATCCCGATCAGCGGAGAACGTGGCAACAGTGCAGAAAATGTTTAATCACAGCATGCAAAAATCAGCGTCAAACAGCTCGTAAAAGTGGACTAAGAAGACTGCCAATACGTACGGTGTTACATAAAGAAGAGAATTTTCGCCCGTGGAAACCCCATTATGTGTAGGAACTAAAACCCGAAGACTGTGACTGCAGAAGTCCAAAGTCTAGAACTTTAAGAAGTCCAGATCTCACTCCATGTGATTTTCACCTGTGGTGTTACACAAAAGAGGTGTTCGAGACAAAACCTTGCACAGGGGAGGACTTGGGGACACGGATTCAGGAGGTTCTCAATGATATCCCAGACGACGTCCTTCCGAAGGTTCTTCATCCTATCCCTGGCCGTTTGAGGAAAATGGTTCACGCTACCGGTGCTTACTTTGAAATACGAAGATTTACTTTCATTTTAAAGAACATGTATCATTTGTTTCAAAATTTGTAAAACGAATATGAATTTTATTACCAATTTTTAATGCCTAATTACTTTTCACCCACCCTGTAATTAAGATCAAGGCTGACCTTCATTTCAAGCTTCACCTATCGGATTCTTCAACGTGTGTGTGTGTGTGTGTGTGTGTGTATACATATATGTGCATGCATATATGTATATATACATGTGCATGAATATATACACATACGAGTGCATGTGCGTGAGTGTGTGTTTGCCTGTGTTTGTCTCTCCTGCCACCGCTTTTGACAGCCCGATGAAAATAAGTGCCAGGATTTAAGAATTAAAGAAGCAGA